>NC_080732.1:3024853-3167353 GCF_019097595.1 Hemibagrus wyckioides | reverse complement strand
GAGGGCAGCGTGTCATTAAACAGGAATATCGTGTGTGTGGCCGGCGTGTAACCAGCGAGCAGAATGATGAAACACAGGGTGTGGTGTGGTTTTTACTAGAACGAGTGTGTGTGTGAGTGTGTGCGTGTGTGTGAGTGTGTGTGAGTGTGCAGTGTGTGTGAGTGCTGTGCCCAGAGCGAGTGTGAGTGTGTGGCGAGTGTGCGTGTGTGGCGGCAGCGGCGTGTGTGTGGCGAGCGGCGGCGTGTGTGTGAGTGTGTGTGAGTGTGTGTGCCAGCGGCGTGTGGCGTGTGTGTGTGTGTGGCGGCGTGTGTGTCCCGGCGGCGTGTGTGTGGCGGCGTGCGTGTACATGGCGGCGTGCGTGTGGCCAGCGGTGGCGTGTGTGGCCAGCGGCGTGTGTGTGAAGCGGCGCGTGTGTGGCGGTAGTGTGTGTGCCCGCGTGTGAAAGCGGCGGCGTGAAGTGTGTGGCCAGCGAGTGCGTGTGTAAGCCCAGCGGCGGCGTGTGTGGCGTGTGTGTGTGTGAGCCAGCGGCGTGTGAGCAGTGTGAGTGTGTGGCCAGTGTGGCGGCGAGTGTGTGTGGCGAGTGTGTGTGTGGCCGAGCAATGTGACCATGTGGCGTGAGTGTGTGTGTGGCGAGTGGCTATTGTGTGGCTGGCGTGTGTATGTGAGGTGCGAGGCTAGTGTGTGGCGTGTGTGGTAGTGTGTGTGAGTGGCCAGTAGAGTGGCGGCGTGTGTGCAGCTGTGTGTGTGAGTGTGTGTGAGAGTGTGTGTGTGCCAGCGTGTGTGTGTGTGGCGTGAGTGCAGCGTGGCGTGCGTGTCTGGCCCAGCGTGCGTGTGTGTGAGCGGCGTGTGGCGGCGTGTGAGTCTGCGGCGTGTGTGTGAGCGTGTGCTGGCGAGCGTGTGTGGCGGCGTGTAGGCAGCGTGTGTGGCGGCGTGTGTGGCGGCGTGTGTGGTGTCGCGTCAGTGGCTGTGTGCGTGTGTGTGTGTGTGGTGTGAGTGGCGTGTGTGTGTGAGTGTGTGGTGAGTTTGTGGCGAAGTGTCGCGATGTGTGTGGCGGCGTGAGCGAGCGTGTGTGCCCCAGCCCAGCGGCAGTGTGGCGGCGGCGTGTGGCCCGAGCGGCGTGTGGCAGCGGCGTCGGCCAGCGTGTGTGGCCAGCGTGTGTGGCTGGCGTGCAGCATGTGTGTGGCGGCGTGTGTGTGTGTGTGTGGCAGCGGCGTGTGTCGTGTGGCGGCGTGTGGCAGCGTGTGTAGCGGCGAAGTGGCGCGTGTGGCGCGTGCGTGTGTGTGGCGTGTCTGGTAGCGAATTATTGGCGTGTGTGTGGCAGCGGCGTGGGTGTGTGAAGCGGCGTGAGTGTATTGGCAGCGGCGTGTGTGTGCGGCAGCGTGTGTGTGTGAAGCGTGCGTGTGTGTGGCGGCGTGCGTGTGAAGTGCGAGTGTCGTGTGGCGTGTGTGTGGCGGCGTGTGTGTGTGTGGCGTGTGTGTGTGAAGCGGCGTGTGTGTAAGCGGCGGCGTGTAGTGTGTGTGAGTGTGTGTGTGTGTGTGGCGGCGGCGTGTGTGCGCAGCGGCGTGTGAGTGTGTGCGGCGGCGTGTGTGTCTGGCAGCGGCGTGTGTGAGTGAGTGTGTCTTGCCCAGGCGGCTCGTGTGCTGGCTGGCGTGTGTGTGTGCGAGCGGCGTGTGTGAGTGTGTGTGTCTGGCGAGTGTGTAGTGAGCGGCGTGTGTGTGAGCGGCATGTGTGTGTCGCAGTGAGCGTGTGTGTGCGAACGGCGTGTGTGTAGTGCAGCGGCGTGTAGAGGTAGCGTGTGTGCGGCGGCGTGTGTGTGCCCGAGTGTGGCCAGTGTGTGATGGTGTGTGTGTGTGTATGTGTGAGTGTGGCGTTATTGTGGCCCAGCGTCGTGTGTGTGAGCGTGTGTGTGGCCAGCGTGTGTGTGGAGAGTGTGGTGGCAGTGAGTGCTGAGTGTGCTGAGTGAGATTATTACTGTGTGAGTGTGTGTGAGTCAAGTGTGAGTGTGTGTGTGAGTGTGTGTGCCAGAGTGTGTGTGGAGTGAGTGTGTGAGTGTGCGTGCGTGTAGCTGTGAGTGTGTGTGAGCGTGTGTGTGAGCTGTGGTGAAGTGTGTGTGTGCGGCAGCGTGTGTGTGGCGGCGTGTGTGTGTAGTGTGTGAGTGTGTGTGTGCAGTGCTGTGTGTGAGTGTGTGTGTGAGTGTACTGTGAGTGTGCAGTGTGAGTGTGTGGCCAGAGTGTGTGTGTGAGTGTGGCGTGTGGCCAGTGTGTGTGTGAAGTGGCAGTGTGTGGCCCAGCGTGCGTGAGCGGCGGCGTGTGTGGCGGCGAGCGTGTGTGTGGCGTCGCGTGTGTGGCGGCGTGGCGGCGTGTGTGTGGCGGCGGCGTGTGTGTGGCCAGCGGCGTGTGTGGCGGCGGCGTGTGACGGCGGCGTGTGTGTGGCGCGTCGTGTGGCAGGCGTGTCGTGTCAGCAGTGTGTGGCGGGCGTGTGGCCCAGCGGCATGTGGCGTGTGGCTGGCGGCGTGTCGTGTGGCGGCAGTGTGTGGCTGGCGGCGTGTGTGCGCGGCGGCGTGCTCTTGGCGGGCGTGTGGCGGCGTGTGTGCTGGCGTGTGCAGCAGCGTCGCGTGTATCTTGGCGGCGTGCGTGTGTGCGGCGTGCGTGTGTGGCGGCGTGTGTGTGCGGCGGCGTGTGTGTGGCGGCGTGTGTGTGTGCCGGCTGGCGGCGGCGCATGTCTGGCCAGCGGCGTGTCTGCAGCGTGCGTGTGGCAGGCGTGTGAGTGTGTGTGGTGAAGTGTGTGTGTGTGTGTGTGTGTGTGAGTGTTATTGTGTGTGTGTGCGTGTGTGTAGTGTGTGAGTGTGTGAAGTGTGGTGAGATGTGAGTGTGAGCAATGGCAGGGAGTGTGGTGTAGTGTGTGCAGCCAGAGTGTCAATAATGAGCGAGTGTGTAGTGCAGTGTGTGAGTGGAATTATTAGTGAGTGTGTGAGTGTGTGTGAGTGCCAATGTGAGTGTGGCTTAGCCGTGTGTGTGCGGAAGTGTATTGTGTGAGTGTGGCGGCGTGTGTGAGTGGCAGCGTGTGTGTTGTGGCGTGCATGTGAGTGTGTGAGTGTGTGTGCAGCGGCGTGTGTGTGTGCGGCGTGTGTGAGTGTGTGTGGCGGCGTGTGTGTGGCGGCGAAGTGTGTGTGTGAGTATGTGCGGAGTGTGAGTGAGTGTGAGCGAGCGTGTGTGTGGCTTGAAGCGTGTGCGTGTGTGTGGCTGGCGTGTGTGTGGCGGCGTATTGTGTGTGGCAGCGGCGTGTGTATGGCGAGTGTGTGTGGCCAGTGTGTGTGGCAGTGTGTGAAGTAGTGTGAATGAGTCTTTGTGTGGTGAGTGTGCTGTGTAGTGTGTAGGCCAGTGGTAAAGTGTGCAGCAGTGTGTAGTGCAAGTGTGTAGTGTCGCGTGGGTAATAGCAGCGTGTGTGCGTGGCGTGTGATAACTGGCCAGCGAGTGTGTGTGTGCGTGTGGCGTGGCGCGAGCGTGTGTGTCTCGAAAACAGCGTGTGGCGATTAACGTGGCGTCGCGTGTGTGAGCGGCGTGTGTGTAGCGAGCAGCGTGTGTATTGCGTGACGGCGTGTGTGTGTGGCGGCCCAGCGGCAGCGTGTGTGAAAGCGGCGTGGCAGCGGCGTGTGTGGCAGCGTCACGTGTGGCAGCGCGTCGCGTAGTGTGTGGCGTAGCGTGTGTGTGCGGCGTGTGTGTGGCTGTGTGTGTGAGTGTGAGTGTGGCCCAGCGAGTGTGTGAGTGTGAGTGTGGCCAGTGAGAGTGTGTGTGTGGCTGAGTGTGTGAAGTGGTAGTGTGTGAGTGAAGTGTGAGTGTGTGAGTAATGTGTGGCTGTGCAGTGTGTGTGTGCGGCGTGCGTGTGTGAGTGTAATGTGCAGCGTGAGTGTGTGGCGAAGTGTGTGGTAGCGGCGTGTGAGCGGCGTGTGTGTGTGAGCGAGCGTCTTGTGCGTGGCGGCGTGTTATCGCAGCGGCGTGTGTGGCGGCGTGTGTGGCGGCGGCGGCGTGTGTGTGTGGCGGCGTGTGTGGCGCAGCGGCGTGTGGCCAGCGTGCGTGTGTGTGTGAGTGTGTGAGTGTGGCAGTGTGTGTGGCAGTGAGTGTGGTGTGTGTGTGTGTGGTGAGTGTGTGTGAGTGTGTGTAGTGTGTGCCAGGTGTGTGTGTGTGGCGGCGTGCGTGTGTGTGGCCAGTGCGGCGTGTGTGTGAGTGCGTGTGTCTGAAGCGGCGTGCGTGTAGGTGTGTGGCGGCGGCGCGTGTGGCCGTGTGGCGGCTGAGTGTGTGCGGCCAGTGTGTGTGGCGGCGTGCAGCTGCGTGTGTCAGCGTGGCAGCGGCGTGTGTCGCAGCAGCGGCGTGTCTGGCGTGTGGCCAGCGGCGGCGTGTGTGTGCCGGCGGCGTGTGTGTGTAACTGGCGTGTGTGTGTGGCCCAGCGTTTGTAGGCAGGCGTGTGTCTGGCAGCGTGTGGCGGCAGCATCTGTGTGGCGGCGTGTGGCTTGGCGTGTGTGTCGCCAGCGGCGTGTGTGTGCAGCGGCGTGTGTGTGGCGGCGTGTGTGTGGCGTGTGGCCTGGCGGCGTGTGTGTGGCGGCGTGTGGCGGCGTGTGTGGCGGCGGCTGGCGGACGTGTGTGGCGGGCGGCGTTTATGTGGCGGCGGCGTGTGTGTGCAGCGGCGTGTGTGTGCAGCGTGTGTGGCAGTGTGGCCAGCAGTGTGGCGAGTGCCAGCGTTTATTAATGGCGAAGTGTGTGTGGCAGTGTGGCGAGGTGTGAGCGTGTGTGTGGTAGTGTGTGAGTGCGAAGTGTGTAGTGGCGGTGAGTGAAGTGTGTGTAGTGTGTGTAGTGTGAGTGGTAGTGTGTAGTGTGTGAGTGCGGTGAGTGTGTGGGTGTAGAGTGTGAAGTGTATTGAGGTGTGTGGTGTCGCGGTGTGTGAGTGAGTGAGTGTGTGATGGGTGTGAGGTGAGTGTGTGTGAGCGGTGTGTGAGTGAGTGTGTGTGAGTGTGAGTGTGGTGGCGGCCAGCGCACGCGAGTGTGTGAGTGTGAGTGTGTGGTGGTGAGTGTGTGTGTGTGTGAGTGTGTGTGTGGCAGCGTGCGTGTGTGGCGGCGTGCGTGTGTGTGGCGGCGTGCGTGTGTGGCGGCGGCGTGTGATGTGTGGCGGCGTGTGTGGCGGCGGCGTGTGTGTGGCGGCGGCGTGTGAGTGTGTGGCAGCGGCGGAGTGGTGTGCTGTCTGTGGCGGCGTGATGTGTGTGTGTGTGGCTTGGCCAGACCGTGTGTGGCTGGCGGCGGCGTGTGTGTGTGGCTGGCGTGTGGCCAGCGGCGTGTGTCCAGCGTGTGTGTCTCTTGGCGCGTCACGGCGGCGTCCATCTGGCAGCGTCACGTCGCAGTCTGGCGTGCATCGTCGTCGCGGCAGCGTCAGCGTGCGAGTGTGGCGGCGTGCGTGTGTGGTAATGGCCGTGGGTGTGGCGCAGCTGGCGTGTGAAATTGTGCTCAATGGCGGCGTGGCGGCAGCGTGTGGCTCGGCGCGTGTGTGTCTGGCAGCGTGTGTGCGGCGGCGTGGCAGTGTGGCGTGTGTATGAAAGCCAGCCGTGCGTGTGTGGCGGCGTATGTGTGTGGCGGCGATGTGGCGGCGTGTGTGTGCTGGCGTCGGCGTGGCGAGCGGCGTGTGTGGCAGCGGCGTGTGGCAGCGGCGTGTGGCGGCGGCGGCGTGTGTGGCGCTGTGGCGGCGGCGTGTGGCGTGTGCAGCGGCGTGGCGTGCAGCGGCGTGCGTGTGCAGGCCAGCGTGTGTGGCGGCGGCGTGTGTGGCGGCGGCCAGTGTGTGTGTGTGAAAGCGGCGAGTGGCGTGTGTGGCGGCGGGTGTGTGCGGCGGCGTGTGGCGGCCAGTGTGTGTGTGTGGCGGCGGCGGGTGTGTGGCCAGGCCGGTGGCGGCAGTGTGCGCTTGTGCTGTGGCGTGTGTCTGGCGGCGTCGTCGTGTGTGAAGCGGCGGCGGCGTGGCTGTGGCAGCAGCGGCGTGTGGCGTGTGTGGCGAAGCGTGTGTGGCGAGCAGCGTTTGTAGCGGCGGCGTGTGTGGCGGCGTGTGCTGTGGCGGCAGCGGCGTGTGCGTGTGGCGGCGAGGCGAGTGTGTCAGGCGGCGAGTGTGTGTGTCTGGCGAGCGTGTAATGGCGGCGGCGAGTGGCGGCGTGTGTGTGGCAGCGAGTGTGGCCAGCGGCGTGCGTGTGTGGCAGCGGCGTGCGTGTGTGGCAGCGGCGGCGTGTGGCCTCTGTGGCGTGTGTCTGTGAAAGCAGCGGCGGGTGTGTGTGGCAGCGAGCGTGTAGCCAGAGTGTGGAAGTGGCGGAGAGTGTGTGTGGCGAAGTGTGGCGGCGTGTGGCCAATGTGTGTGTGGCGGCGAAAGCGTGGTAGCCGTGTGTATTGCAGCGGCGTGTAATGCCTGGCAGGCGTGTGTCTGGCGGCGTGTGTGTGTGCGGCTGGCGTGTGTGTGTGTCTGCAGCGTGTGTGGCAGCGGCGTGTGTGTATGTAGTGAGCATATATGTATGGGCAGCGTGTGGGGGTGTGAGTGTGGTGTATGTGTGGCGAAACACGTCTATGTACCTGTATGGCGTGTGTGTATGTGGCGGCGTGTGTGTATGGCGGCGTGTGTGTATGTATGTAAGCAGCGTGTGTGATGCTGTGGCGAGCGTGTGTATGAGTGGCGTGTGTGCTATGTGAAACAAGCGTGTGTGCTCGTGTGTACTCTCTAAAGTATGCGTGCTCGTAAATTGCCACGTGTGTGCTCTCTGGCGTCGTGTGTGTGCTCTCGTGTGTGTGCTAACTCTCGTGTGTGTGCTCTCTGCGTGTGTGGCGGCGGCGTGTGTGTAACTCTCATGGTAACCTCTCTCGAGTGTGCTCTACTCAATTGTAGTGTGTGGCGGCGTGTGTGTGTGTGCTCTCTGCGTGTGTGTGCTCTAGTGCTCATCTCGTGTGTGTGGCTCGCGGTGTGTGCAGCTCTCGTGTGTGGCGGCTCTGGCGTCTGGTGGTAACCTCGTGGTAGTAACCCAGCGTTGGTCGTGTATGTAGCGTCGTGTGTGTGCTCGTAACATACCGTGTGCGTCGCTCATTGTGCGTCATCGCGTACGGCGTGTGTGTATTGGCGTGTGCGCTCTCGGCGTGCTCTCTTCAGCGGCGTGTGCTCTCCCAGATACCGTGTGTGGTAATATCTAGTGTCTGTGCTCCGTCTGGCGGGTGGCAGCTCGTGTGTGTGCTCTCATGTGCGTGTATCTCGTGTGTATTATATGTGTGCTCCGTCGTGTGTGTGGCGAGCTCGTGTAAGATCTCTAGTGTGTGCTTCGTGTGTGTGGCTCTAGCGGCGTGTGTGGCTCTAGTGTGTGTCTTGGTCTCGTGTAATGGCTCGTGTATGGCGGCTCGTGTGTGCTCTAGTGATGGCGCTCGGTGCTGTGTGCTCGGCGTGTGTTGTTGAATGCTCTCGTGTTGCTCTCTCGTGTGTGTACTCTCACCGTGTGTGCTCTCATTCGTGTGGCTCTCTAGTATGTGTGCGGCATAGTTGTGTGCTCTCTACCAATTATTGTGCTCTCTACCAAGTGTGTGGCTCTCGTGTGTGTGGCTCATCGTAGTGCTCTCTCGTGTTAACTGCTGTGACGAGCGAGCGAGTGTGCTCCTCTCGTGTGTGTGCTCCTCGTGTGCTCTCGGCGTGCGTGTGATGCTCGTGTGCACTCGTGCATTATGTGCTCTCTGGCGAGTGTGTGCCTTCTCGTGTGTGATGCTCCTGTGTGTGTGATGCTCTACGTGTGTGTGCTCTAGGCGAGTTGTGTGATCTCGTGTGCTCTCTCATGTGTGCTCTCTCATGTGCTCTCTCATATGTGTGTGCTCTCTAGTGTGTGTGGCTCGGCGTGCGTGTGTGTGCTCTCTACAGTGTGTGTGCATCTCGTGCTTCTCTCGTATGTGGCCCAGCTCTCAGCGTGTGTGGTCTGTCTAGTGTGTGGCTCTCTGGCGTAGTGTGTACTCTCTGATGTGTGGCCTGTCCTACCGTGTGTGTGTGAGCTCTCTGTGTGTGCTCTGGCTCTCTGCGTGTGTGCTGGCGTGCGTGTGTCTGGCTCTCGTGTGTCTGGCTCTCTCGGCGTGTAATGTGTCTGGCGTGTGTGCGCTCTCGTGTGTGCGCTCTCGTGTGTGTGCTCTCTCGTGTGTGTGCTCTCTCGTGTGTGCGCTCTCGTGTGTGCGCTCTCTCGTGTGTGCGCTCTCTCGTGTGTGCGCTCTCTCGTGTGTGCGCTCTCTCGTGTGTGCGCTCTCTCGTGTGTGTGCTCTCTCGTGTGTGTGCTCTCTCGTGTGTGCTCTCTCGTGTGTGCGCTCTCGTGTGTGCGCTCTCGTGTGTGCGCTCTCGTGTGTGCGTTCTCGTGTGCTCTCTCGTGTGTGCTCTCTCGTGTGTGTGCTCTCGTGTGTGTGCTCTCGTGTGTGTGCTCTCGTGTGCTCTCTCGTGTGTGCTCTCTCGTGTGTGCGCTCTCGTGTGTGCGCTCTCGTGTGTGTGCTCTCGTGTGTGTGCTCTCGTGTGCTCTCTTGTGTGTGTGCTCTCTCGTGTGTGTGCTCTCGTGCTCTCTCGTGCGTGTGCTCTCTCGTGCGTGTGCTCTCGTGTGCTCTCTCGTGTGTGTACTCTCTCGTGCGTGTGCTCTCTCGTGTGTGTGCTCTCGTGTGCTCTCTCGTGTGTGTGCTCTCGTGTGCGTGTGCTCTCGTGTGCTCTCTCGTGCGTGTGCTCTCGTGTGCTCTCTCGTGTGTGTGCTCTCTCGTGTGTGTGCTCTCGTGTGCTCTCTCGTGTGTGTGCTCTCGTGTGTGTGCTCTCGTGTGCTCTCTCGTGTGTGTGCTCTCGTGTGTGTGCTCTCGTGTGTGTGCTCTCGTGTGTGTGCTCTCGTGTGCTCTCTCGTGTGTGTGCTCTCGTGTGCTCTCTCGTGTGCTCTCTCGTGTGTGTGCTCTCGTGTGCTCTCTCATGTGTGCTCTCTCGTGTGTGTGCTCTCGTGTGCTCTCTCGTGTGTGTGTGCTCTCTCGTGTGTGTGCTCTCGTGTGCTCTCTCGTGTGTGTGCTCTCTCGTGTGTGTGCTCTCTCGTGTGTGCGCTCTCTCGTGTGTGCGCTCTCTCGTGTGTGCGCTCTCTCGTGTGTGCGCTCTCTCGTGTGTGCGCTCTCTCGTGTGTGCGCTCTCTCGTGTGTGCGCTCTCTCGTGTGTGCGCTCTCTCGTGTGTGTGCTCTCTCGTGTGTGTGCTCTCTCGTGTGTGTGCTCTCTCGTGTGTGCGCTCTCGTGTGTGCTCTCTCGTGTGCTCTCTCGTGTGTGTGCTCTCTCGTGTGTGCGCTCTCGTGTGTGCTCTCTCGTGTGCTCTCTCATGTGTGCTCTCTCTCATGTGTGCGCTCTCGTGTGTGTGCTCTCGTGTGCTCTCTCTCATGTGTGCTCTCTCATGTGTGCTCTCTCATGTGTGCTCTCTCATGTGTGCTCTCTCGTGTGTGTGCTCTCGTGTGCTCTCTCGTGTGTGCTCTCTCGTGTGTGTGCTCTCGTGTGCTCTCTCGTGTGTGTGCTCTCGTGTGTGTGCTCTCGTGTGTGTGCTCTCGTGTGTGTGATCTCGTGTGCTCTCTCATGTGTGCTCTCTCGTGTGTGTGCTCTCTCGTGTGTGTGCTCTCGTGTGCTCTCTCGTATGTGTGCTCTCTCGTGTGTGTGCTCTCGTGTGTGTGCTCTCTCGTGTGTGTGCTCTCTCGTGTGTGTGCTCTCTTGTGTGTGCTCTCTTGTGTGTGCTCTCTCGTGTGTGCTCTCTCGTGTGTGCTCTCGTGTGTGCGCTCTCGTGTGCTCTCTCGTGTGTGCTCTCGTGTGTGTGCTCTCGTGTGTGTGCGCTCTCGTGTGTGTGCTCTCTCGTATGTGCTCTCGTGTGTGCTCTCTCGTGTGTGTGCTCTCTCGTGTGTGTGCTCTCTCGTGTGTGTGCTCTCTCGTGTGTGTGCTCTCTCGTGTGTGTGCGCTCTCGTGTGTGTGCGCTCTCGTGTGTGTGCGCTCTCGTGTGTGTGCGCTCTCGTGTGTGTGCGCTCTCGTGTGTGTGCGCTCTCGTGTGTGTGCGCTCTTGTGTGCGCCCTCTTGTGTGTGCCACTCTCGTGTGTGCGCTCTCGTGTGTGCGCTCTCGTGTGTGCGCTCTCGTGTGTGCGCTCTCGTGTGTGCGCTCTCGTGTGTGTGCTCTCGTGTGTGTGCTCTCGTGTGCTCTCTCGTGTGTGTGCTCTCTCGTGTGTGCTCTCGTGTGCTCTCTCGTGTGTGTGCTCTCTCGTGTGTGTGCTCTCTCGTGTGTGTGCTCTCGTGTGCTCTCTCGTGTGTGTGCTCTCTCGTGTGTGTGCTCTCGTGTGCGTGTGCTCTCGTGTGCTCTCTCGTGCGTGTGCTCTCTCGTGTGTGTGCTCTCGTGTGCTCTCTCGTGTGTGTGCTCTCGTGTGCTCTCTCGTGTGTGTGCTCTTGTGCTCTCTCGTGTGTGTGCTCTCTCGTGCGTGTGCTCTCTCGTGCGTGTGCTCTCTCGTGTGTGCTCTCTCGTGTGTGCGCTCTCGTGTGTGCGCTCTCGTGTGTGCGCTCTCGTGTGTGCGCTCTCGTGTGTGTGCTCTCGTGTGTGTGCTCTCGTGTGTGTGTGCTCTCGTGTGTGTGCTCTCGTGTGTGCTCTCGTGTGTGTGTGTGCACGTGTATGAGTACACCTGTGTGTGTGGGTGTGAGCGTGTATGAGTGTGTGTGAGCATATGTGTGCAGATGCTTAAAAACACTTTACTCAAACAAACTGTCATTGCAGTGAACACACACACACACACTATAAAGTTGTGTATCACGAGTTTGAGTAGAAAAAAAAGCCTGAAGAGTTTCAGATCTCAGGAACTGTTCTAAAGATGCTGTAAAGATCTGCTTCATTTCCTGTTAAGTCTTGTTTTTGTTTTTCTTCAGCTGTGTCTAATCACGCACTCACACACTTACACACTTACTCACTCACACACTCACACACTCGGTTTATTTAACGCCTGTCAGGATTGAGGCAGTGAGATCTAACTGTGCGTCATGTCTCTGTTTGCAGGAAGGATGATAAAGAGTACGCTCTGAAGCAGATCGAGGGCACAGGGATCTCCATGTCTGCGTGCCGAGAGATAGCGGTGAGTTCTGGTCTGTGCAGAAGATCTTTACAGAAGGAGGGGGTGGAGCTTTTTTAAAAAAAACTCCTAATCATGACCTCTTTCTGTGACTCCACATTATTACTGATAGGATAAGAGGCGGGGTTTGTAGGAACATGGGGAGGAGCTTCAGTCATTATTATTGTTAGAATAAGAGGTGGGGTTTGTAGGAACATGTGGGAGGGGCTTCATTCATTCAGTCACGGACACACATCCCAGAGATAGTGCTAGACGAGCTTTTGAGGTTAAAAAGTATGCAATTTTTAATTTTTCTAACACAACGACCAATGGTTTCTTTAGATAAGAAGGAACATAGGGGGGAACAACAATAAGTTTCAGTCACTAAGACACTAATGTGAACAGGTGCCAAAATATTCATCAAAAGCTGCTTTTGTAATCACTGTGTATCTGTGTCACTGTGTGTGTGTGTGTGTGCACGCAGCTGCTACGAGAACTGAAGCACCCTAACGTGATCTCACTGCAGAAAGTTTTCCTGTCACATGCAGACCGCAAAGTGTGGCTTCTCTTCGACTACGCAGAGCATGACCTCTGGGTAAAGTTTACAAACACACACACACACCACGCACACACCACACGCACACAGACCACACACACAAATAGATGATGCCTTTTCCATGGTACAGCTTGGTCAGTAGCAGCCCTGAAGTCGAAACTGTGTGTGTGTGTGTGTGTGTAGCACATCATTAAGTTCCACAGAGCCTCCAAGGCCAATAAGAAACCTTTGCAGCTGCCACGCGGGATGGTGAAGTCTCTCCTCTACCAGATCCTGGACGGCATCCATTATCTTCACGCCAACTGGGTCCTTCACAGAGACCTGGTGAGTGTGAGAGAGAAGGAGAGAGAGAGATAGAATGAGTGTGTGTGTGTGAGAAAGATGGCGTTTGTGTGTGAGAGAGAGACAGAGAGAGAGAGTGTCTGTCTGTATGCGATGAGGAGAGTGTGTGCGAGACATAGAATAGGTGTGTGTGTGTGAGAGAGGGAGAGAGATAGTGTGTGTGTGAGAGAGAGAGAATGTGTGTATGTGTATGAGATGAGGAGTATGTTTGAGAGAGATAGAGAGAGAGCATGTGTGTGTGTGTGTGTGTGTTTGTGTGAGAGAGAGAGAGAGAGAGAGAGAGTGTGTATGTGTATGAAAGAGGAGTGTGTGTGTATGAAAGAGGAGTGTGTGTGTATGAGTGCACATGCACACTTTCCTGCTGTTATCTCCCTCGAGCAGTTTATCTGCCAGTTTCTACACTCTTGTTATGAAATGTTTTGATGGAATTGATGATTCAGAGCTGGAGATCTGTCAGGAGGTGAATGAATGTTAAACTCGCCCATGTCTCACAGGCTGCGGCGTGATTTACGGGAACACCAAGGCAGAGTGCCGCGCGAGTACAAACGCTGCAAGCTCACGTGTGCTACGTGCTAGATTAGAACCAACAGATTAGAAATCTACATATAATTTCCTCACCCCCTCGTCATCCAAGATGTTCATGTAGTTCTTTCTTCAGTCGTAAAGAAATGATGTTTTTTTTTTTTGAGGAAAACGTTTCAGGATTTTTTCTCCATATAGTGGACTTTGATCGTGCCCACGAGTTTGACCTTCCAAAATGCAGTTTAAATGCAGCTCCAAAGAGCTCTAACCCATCCCAGCCCAGGAAGAAGGCTCTTATCTAGCCACACCATCGGTCATTGTCTTAGAAATATCAAAAATTGTATGCTTTTTAACCACAAAAGCTCGTCTAGCACTAGCTCTGGGATGCACATCCGCGACGCTACATACTATGTAATCATGTCAAAATGTCACGTGTGACGTGGGTGGAGCTACAGGCCCAGTGTTTACAAAGCAAACAACCAAGGAAGTGCAAACAAGTCAAACGCTAACAAAAAGGTAGATATAACTTTGTGTCATTCCACACGCAACAACTTCAGAAAGGTCTTCCTTCTCCACCCTAGTAAACGCTGGGTCTGTAGCTCCGCCTACTTCATGCGTGACCTTTCCATGTGATTATGTAGTACGTAGCGTTCACCACCCAAGTCATTATTATTGTTAGGATAAGAGGCAAGGTTTGTAGGAACATGGGGGAGGAGCTTCAGTCATTATTATTGTTAGAATAAGAGGCGGGGTTTGTGGGAACATGGGGGATCAGCTTCAGTCGTTATTATTGTTAGGAACATCTTGGATGAGGGGGTGAGGAAGTGATTTTTTAAATCTCTCCTTTAATGAGGGAGTGGAGATACGTGGAACGAAAGCGCCATTCGTTTATTTTATCACCTGAACATCATCACTGCTGCTGCGATGCTGAGACTCATTTGATCTTGTTTTTATCGCTTAGAAGCCATTCTCTCGCCTGTGTGTAATTAGCTTTCTGACGCTGTTGTAGGGATTAGCGCTCTGTTTATTGCTTTTAAACCTTTAATTAGTAGAAAAGTGCCCAATAATCCTCCTAAGCCGCGAGTTTGCACCAGTTATTGCTCTGTTTATCGTCGTTCACGCCGTCCAGAAAACATGTGCATAGAATTTAAAGCGATCTGATGATGTCATCAGCCTCAGTGAAGCACAACTTGATGCCCTTATATGGCTTCACGCTCGAACATAAGGTTTTTATGTCGCGCAGTTAAACGTCCAGCTTGATGGAAACGAACCAGATGGATACAAATATTTCAGACGGTTTCATCCTCACAGGAAGTGACCTTTTTAAATACCCCGAATGCAGGTCACGAAACGAAAGGTGCGTCCAGTGAAACATACAGGAGACACGACGGTGTATAAAGTGAGGTGTGGAGGCAGTGTGGAGTGGGGTTTTGTGTGTGCTCGTGTGTTCTTATCTTTCTTTCTTTCCTCTCTTCTAGAAACCTGCAAATATATTAGTAATGGGCGAGGGGCCGGAGAGGGGCCGCGTCAAAATAGGTATGACCTCATCTTATTCCATGCTGTGTGTAATGAATAAAACATGTAAGGGGAGCGCTGTTACAGTGAAATAATCAACAGTTGAGCTACTTTGTTGCTATAGAAACGATGAACTATTAGAATGAGCATATATGATTTAAAAAAAAACAAAAAAACCAGCCTTAACACTTTGTGACCAATCAGATTCAAGAATTCAACAGAGCTGTAGTAGTAATAATGTTATAAAGGTGTAATAATAATGTAATAAATGATTTTCGTGTGTGTAGCGGATATGGGCTTTGCTCGCCTCTTTAATTCACCACTGAAGCCTTTAGCTGATCTGGACCCTGTGGTGGTCACTTTTTGGTACCGAGCACCGGAGCTGCTGCTGGGGGCCAGACATTACACCAAAGCCATCGGTGAGTGTGTGTGTATGTGTGTGAAAGTGTAAGGTTGTATTAATGGTATAACTAATTTTCTGCTTTAAAAAGATTTCTTTATATTTCTAGATGTATTTGATATGTTTGATATACACTACTCACAAAAAGTTAAGGATATTCAGCTTTCAGGTGAAATTTCAGGATGCACCTAAAATGCACTATAACCTTTCCAGGTGAACTTAATTTGACCTTCTCTACACTTTTGAATGCTCATGTCCAACTGTTCAGTGTTTCAGTACTTTTTGCATAACTTGCTGTTCTCTAACAAGGTACTTAATGGCAAAATTCACAACTGGTGTTTGATCCATGAATCGACCAGTACATTTTCTGGTTCAGTTAGAATTGGTATTTAAACAGTCCTCTTCATCATGCTGTTCACATTTTGACATCATGAGACCAAGACCACACCTAACAACTGATCAACAGTACCTCACCATTGTGAGGCTTCAAACAGGATGTTCTCAGAGGGAAGTGGCCACTGAGCTTAGAGTGTCACAGAGTGTCATCAGCAGGTTGGGACAGAGATACAGAGAGACTGGAAGAGTCACAGAAAGGCATAGATGTGAACATCCTTTGGCCACATCCCACGTTGATGACCGCTTCATTGGGAACAGTGCCCTGTGGAACCGGATGATGAATGGCACTCAACTCCAGGCACATTTAAGGGAGGTGAGAGGCACCCAAGTGTCACGTCAGACCATTCGAAACCGTTTACATCAGCGTGGTCTGAGTGCTAGACGACCTGCAAGGGTACCTGACCACACCACCAGGCCAGGGAGCATTTACGCTGGACGAGGGACCAGTGGGCCTCAGTGCTGTTCTCTGATGAAAGTTGATTCATGTTGAGCAGAAATGATGGCCACCAACGATGTTGGAGACGTTAAGGAGAGCGTTATGCATCAGCCACTGTTGTCACCAGACGAGCCTTTGGTAGTGGTGGTGTTACAGTCTGGGCAGGTGTGTCCACTCAATACAGAACTGCCCTACATCTTGTGAATGGTAAAGTGACAAGCCAATACTACCTGAATAACATCATTAATCCAGTCATTGTGCCCCTGCATGAACAATACAGGCCTAATTTCATCTTCATGGACGATAATGCTCCAGCTCATCGAGGTCGCATCATTAGGGCTGGGGTACCTCAAATGGAGTGGCCTGCACTTTCTCCAGACCTGAATCCCATACAGTACCTATGGGATCAGCCGAGTCGCCGTGTAGAGGCTCGTAACCCTGCACCCCAGAACCTCAATGACCTGAGGGCCGCCCTTCAAGAAGAGTGGAATGCCATGCCTCAGCAGACAATAAGTCGACTCGTGAACAACATGAGACGTCGTTGTCAAGCTGTAATTGATGGTCAAGGGCACATGACAAATTATTGAGACAGTGACATTTTTTGTTGTGGTATACCCACCACTGTTAGCTTTTGTTTCATTAAATTGTTTGAGATGAAGAAATCACCATTGCATGCTTCTACTTAAACACCCTACTTTCATGATATAATATCACTGTAGTGTGAACTTTTTACATTTTCCAGAAATTTCACCCAAAAGCCAAATATCCTTAACTTTTTGTGAGTATGTATGTGTGTATATATATATATATATATATATATATATATATATATATATATATATATATATATATATATATATTCAGATTTTGTCCATTTCTTTTATTTATTTATTTAAATTTATTTTTCCACTGTACCTTAAGTGATGTTTATATATATATATATATATATATATATATATATATATATTTTTTTTTTAAAGGTTTATCAGGATTTATTTTTTGTATTATTTATGAGTGCAAGCAGGCGTTTTAGCCGCCTTTGGAACTCTATATCCAGATGAAAATGGACCTCAGGAGCTGCTACAGAACTCACAATCGCTCGTTTTTTCCCCCAGTTCAAATAACAATTTTTTTATTCAATCAAACCTTTGGAAGAATTTATAAATGAATTTGTTTATTTTTTTTTTTGGATAAGATGAACCTGTATAACAATATTAAACCCTCTTAGAGTCTTTTCTGTTGTAATTTAAAAACTCACCTTTGTTCAGAATATTCTGATCATTGAATCAGAACGAATCATGAGGTCAGTGCAGTGAATCAAACCGAATCATAACTGCTTCGACTCCCAATCACATACCTCTTCATTCTTGTTTACATCATAAATATCTGTAATTTCTTTTGAAGAATGAATAAGTGCTTTCATTATAATACCGTTGTTAAGTCTGTTAAATAATTTTCTGTCCATAATCACCACACCCGTGTTCTTTTCTATTGAAACAAATCATTTCTATTAACCAACTCGTTTTCCTTCATCCCATGTCACGCTCTTTTTTTCCAGATATCTGGGCGATCGGCTGCATCTTTGCAGAGCTCTTGACCTCTGAGCCGATATTCCACTGTAGGCAGGAGGACATTAAGACCAGTAACCCATACCATCACGACCAGCTGGACCGCATCTTTAACGTTATGGGCTTCCCTGCAGGTAAGCGGAGGATTCATTAGTCTCTGAATAAAAGCAGTTCAGTTTATTTATGAAGCGCTTTTAACACCGGAAATGTTCGGAAATCTAAAAAATCGGAGGCTGCTCATATCTGCCTCAATCTTATCCTTTCATTTCTAGTTAGTGAATACAGCTAGAACCATCTCGAAGATGAACGTCCACTTCCAGTTCATTTTTTCCTCAGTAAAAGCGACTGTGTCATGGTTTTGTTGCTGGACAATGTCATCACAGTGCATTGTGTGTTTACGCCATTGTTAACTCCCGCATGCTCAGATTACCGGCGTTCTTTTGTCTGCTCGTCTGTTTGGTTAAGCAGATTGTTCTGTTTTCTCAGTTTTCACATAACAAAAAAAATGCTGTGTTAACATGGGCAGGTGTGGGTTTGTCTGAAAGCTTAGTGTAACTGTAGAAGTTAAAGAGTAAGACTAGATAATGGAGTGGATGAGGCTCAGATATAAAGTGACTTAGATGCAAATAGAATTGGTTAGAAAGTTCGAAAGACAGGATGTTGGAGCATTGAGGAACAAATATGATAAACTGACAGTCGGTGTGTTCAGAAATCCATCCATCCATTCATTCATCCTTCCATCCATTCGTCCATCCTTCCATCCATTCGTCCATCCTTCCATCCACCTATTCATCCTTCCATCCACCCATCCTCCCTATCCATCCATTCATGCATCCATCCATTCTCCCATCCATCTATATATCCATCTTTCCATCCATCCATTCGCCCATCTATCCATCCCATCTATCCACCCATCCATCCATCCATCCATCCTTCCGTTCATCCCATCTATCCATCCATCCCATCCATCCATTCATGCATCTCCATTTCATGCATTTCCATCCATCCTTTTGTAGTGCTTATCCTGGAGAACCTGGAGTAAATCCCAGGGGACTTGGGGGACAGGGGGAACAATAACACACACACACACACACGCACACACACACAACCATTCACACCTTCTGGCAATTTGGATATGTCAGTCTGCCTACATCAAATGTTTTCGGACTGTTGGAGGAAACCGGAAAACTTATATAGAAAGTGAAGTCACTGGACTTACTAGTGTAAACTGGGGGGAACAAAACTGCTGCAACCCTGCTTTAGAAAAACTGGACTAGTCTTCATGTCTTCATGCTGTGTGTCCAGTATGCCTGATATTAAGAATTTGTTTGTTTGAAAAGCTTCTTCTCTGATTGGTAGAATTCCTCCAATTTTTTCATTTTGTTTCCAGATAAGGACTGGGAGGACATTAAGAAGATGCCGGAACACTCCACACTGATGAAAGACTTCAGAAGGAACACGTGAGTCTGCACCTTCATCTGGTTTGTGTAGGGTTTCGATTGAGAAGACTGACATAACATAATATACCAATCAGCCATAACACTCTGAGCACTGACCGGTGAAATGAATAAACACTAATGATCTCCTCATCATGGCACCTGTTAGTGGGTGGGATATATTAGGCAGCAAGTGAACATTTTCTCCTCAGAGTTGATGTGTTAGAAGCAGGAAAAATGGACAAGCATAAGGATTTGAGCGAGTTTGACAAAGGGCCAGATTGTGATGGCTAGAGCACTGGATCAGAGCATCTCCAAAACTACAGCTCTTTTGGGGTGTTCCCAGTCTGCAGTGGTCAGTATCTATCAAAAGTGGTCCAAGGAATGAACAGTGGTCATGGGCGGTCAACGCTCAGTGATGCACATGGAGAGTGAAGGCTGGCCCGTGTGATCCGATCCAACAGACGAGTTACTGTTGCTCAAACTGCTGAAGAAGTTAATGCTGGTTCTGATAGAAAGGTGTCAGAATACACAGTGCAGGATGGGTCAGGGCTGTTTTTGCAGCAAAAAGGGGGACCAACACAATATTAGGCAGGTGGTCATAATGTTATGCCTGATCGGTGTACATCTTGTCAAACTAGAAAAGTATGAGCCACGTACAGCGATTTGACCAATCGTTGCAAAACTAGGCACAAATACAAACTTTATGGACGTTCCATTGAGCTCCAGTGTTGTGTTACTGGTAAAGTCTGCTTGGAAGATTTTCAGACAGAAACGGTTTAAAAGTGTTTTTAGATATTTCTAAAATCTAGTGGAAAGCCTTACCAGAAGAGTGGAGCTTATTATAACAAAGACAGAGGGAATAAATCCTATATAGCAGAAACATCGCCACTGACTGTTTCTTTTCTTCTTACAGGTACACTAACTGCAGCCTTATCAAATACATGGAAAAGCATAAAGTCAAACCTGACAGTAAAGCATTCCACTTGGTGAGTTGTCACAGATCCCGAGTGTGAAACGTTTTGCTAAGAGCAAAAATGTTCATCAAAATTTGCTGAAATCCAATATCGTTCTAAATGAATTATTAAAGTTAAGAACAGACTCACTGATATGAACGTCGTCTCTGTCTCAGCTGCAAAAGCTGCTCACTATGGACCCGATCCGCAGGATCACATCTGAACAGGCCATGCAGGACCCGTACTTCCTGGAAGAGCCTCTTCCCACCTCTGAGTGAGTGATGCAGCTATCCTCCCACTCGAACCTGAATTTTTGTCTGGAGCTGTAGTTCAGAAGATGTAATAAAAGGTTTGTTTTTCCTCGCAGTGTCTTCGCCGGCTGCCAGATCCCGTACCCCAAGCGAGAGTTCCTGACTGAGGAGGAACCTGAGGACAAGGCAGATAAAGTGAGGAACTTGTGGAATTTGAATGCTGCCACTATCACAAAATATTTTAAACCTAATAGGAAATCTGACAAAAGCTTCTGAGATGATGCCTGTAGTTCTCTCATGCTTTCATGAAGGATGTTAAAAAGTTCTTGTTTGTCAAGTGACTGAACCTCCCTCGAAATTAGGCTAAAAAAGTTCTCTCATGGACGACCGTGCACGCTCTCATCAGCGATCTGTATGACCACACTCACCGATACCACTGTTTATGCGCCGTGGGATGTGTGTGTTTTACTATGTGTGCCGTTTTCAGTGTTTTGTGTCTTTTATTTCCGAACTGCAGAAGAACCAGCAGCAACAAGGGAACAACCACACCAATGGGGCGGGGCACACCGGTAACCCTGACAATAGCCACGCACAAGGCCCGCCTCTCAAAAAAGTGAGAGTGGTTCCACCCACCACTACCTCAAGCGGCCTCATCATGACCTCAGACTACCAGGTAACACACACACACACACACACACAAAACTCTGCAGACAGTCAAATTTTTGGCGTCCGTCAGAAAACATTTGCATGCGGTGTTGGTTTGTCTGCGTGATGTTTCTGATTGATGATCTCTGCTGCAGCGTTCAAATCCACATGCTGCCTACCAGAACCCAGGACCAAGCACATCACTGCCCCAGAGCAGCATGGGATACTCCTCTACCTCCCAGCAACCTCCACAGTACTCACACCAGACCCACCGCTACTGAGCCCACGCTGATCTCACCCGGCGCCCGACAGAGAAGAACGTACTGACACCGGAGGCAGGTGTGGCCATGGGTCCTGTCACCCTGGCCACGCCTACTCCCTACAGGGCGCTTGTCGTGTAACGTCACCATAGAGACACCGCCAAGACCCAAACTAACATAACGCCGCATCCTATCACCGTGACGACGGAGAATTTCGTGGAAATGCATGGAGATGAAAGACGGAGGATGAATACGTGTCTGTGCCATGGGTCATCTGTCCGATTCTTCGCTCTGACCTTTCACAAAGTCATTAATAAACATAAAATAAAAGCTAAAGAGCAAAAAAAAGTGGTACTGAAAGCTGTGCTTAATGTGAGGGGGTTCTCCAATCAGCAAAACTCCCAGCATCTCCAGGACTAAAGCTGCTAATTAATTAATGACTGCCAGCATTGACAGAATATAACACACACTTGCACACATGCGCGCGCGCGCACACACACACACACACACACACACATATACACACACTTACACACAGGTCATTGCTGGAAGTGTATTCTCTTTGCTGGAGCTGCTGAGTGGAGTCTGACAAGTGCATCTAGTGCCCCCTGCTGGACATCAGCATTAATGGCCACTGGGAAGGGAGGGATGGAGAATAAAAACAGAAACTTGACTTTAGTAGTTCTAATTTAATGTTTTTGGTTTTGTTTTCACGTTAGGAGAGGAAAGGGGCTTCCGTTTTCTTTTGCTGTGACAGCCACAGGTCTGTGTCGTGGGTCAGTCTGATTCTGACTCGCGTGGAGAGCAGATTGACGATGCGTTGTACTGTATTGTAATGAAATATTTTACATGAAGCAAGTATCCTGATAATAAAGTCGGAAATGTTTAAAATGGGATGTCCCTCTGTTCTTGTGTGTGTGTGTGTGTGTGTGTGTGTGTGTGTGTGCGTGCGCGCGCGCGCATGCGTGCTGGTGGATGTGGGTCTGTTTTTATACTTTAGTGGAAACTTCAACCCCTCACAAACCTTCTGCTGCCTGAAATAGAGCAAATTCTCAATAATAAATGAATCTTAAGTCTATCTTTTATGACACTGCATTTTTTAATAACATAGAGATATCCTTAATAATTTTATTAACATCCTTAATAACACGTTAATGTCGTTTAAATCCGCCTTTACAGCTACTTTGTTATTCAGATATTCTCCACATATTTTATATAACATCGCATCTTGATTAAAAAATCAATTATTTCTTAAACAAACCTTTTCGTAAACATCTTTTGTGAATTAAATATTTCAAAACATTCTTTTTTTTTAAAAAAAAATGAAAGTGTGAAGTATACAATAAAACGAAGCATCATTTGCATATTTTTTAATATATTTTTTTCAATCATTTGCATATTTTTTTAATCATTTGCATATTTTTTTAAAATATATTTTTAATCACTTGCATATTTTTTAATGCATGTAATAGGTGCAGTCAATCGGTGAAGATTTATATAACAAATAAATCTATGAATACATCTACAAAAAAAAACATTTTGTGGTTAAACTGATCCATTTTAAAAAAGGTGTGTTTATTTTCATTATCATTTATGTTATTGAAAGCTTTCAGCGCACGTGACGTCTGGAAATCTATCAAATTCCGCTAAAATCCATTAAGATCCATTCAACTCCATTAAACTCCACCCCCGCTCGGTACAGTCCCTAAGCTCCGCCTCCATCCGGCCTCTATTAAGCGTCAGTCAGCTCTTTTCCTCTCAATGTCATTGGCGCGGCATAACAAACGATACCTGTTCTCGTAGTGTGATTGGTTAAGCGCTGTGCGAAGCCCCGCCCCGGTGTGGATTGTTTGGAGCGGTCACAGGGGCTGATGGTGGACAGAGCAGGATGGCAGCCGGACTAAAGGGACATGTGTGAGAACTGAAGTGTTTGGAAATCCACTTTTGGTGAGCGACACATTGCATTTTATCATCTGTAAACAAATATATTAGGTGTTAATAGCGTTTGAGGCGTTCGTTTAGGAAAAACACCACACTTTTATTAGTGTTTCAATTCAGTTGACGTGCGCTGATGTCCAGGAGGGTCAGAGCGTTACTTCTCTATATTTATGTATATAAATATTTTACTGAAATGATTTTTATTTATTTATCGAAATGAAATGATGGGAGTGTAAGAAGTGTCCTTATCAAAAACGAGAGAAGAAATGCTTGTTGTTCCTGTGGTCAGTTAATTAGTCCAGCTACATGATCCTCAACATTGTGCTTCTGCCTTATTGCAATATTTTATTAGGATTAATACAGTTTATTTATTTTATTTTCAATAAAAATATCCATCCATACAGCGAATGAAAAAAGTCACATCCAAATCCATACACTAACAGGTCTAATTCGCAGCATGTCCGCATAGTGGTCAGTTTTACACACAAAACACAAAATTAAATAAATTCAACTTGTATACAAACCTATATTTTTACTTTTTTTCTACGCAGGTACCATGATAAACTTTTGCACGTCAGCAAAGGTCAGGTTGTCATGGTTACAGCAAATTCAGGCATGCTACTGTAGTAAATAATGCATTATATATATATATATATATATATGTGTGTGTGTGTGTGTGTGTGTGTGTGTGTGTGTGTGTGTGTGTGTGTGCTGAACACGGTGGAAGTATTTTGAATGTAATTTAAATAAAAGGGCCAACCTGAAACTTGTCCAAGCCAATTTCTACATGATACTTAAACTTATTTGGGATGTAAATATTGTTTGTTTGTTTGTTTATAATATATGTCTTATAGCTTTATAATCTTTTTCTTAATGCACATCAGGCATCCCAGCTCATTACACAAGCATCGTCACTACATAGAATATAAAGTAAGTAAGCTCTTTAGTGCACTAAGTGTAGGCTACAGCAGCGAGCTGTTTGGGATTGGCCCCTTTCAGGGTGGCAGATGGGGGCTGTTGTGTTGGGATGAGTCTCAGCTTGTGACCACGGTTGATTAGGTTTAGTCGCCGTATCTGCATCTCTGATGACATAAAGCTGTGATATGTTCCACGTCACGTGGCATCGAGTGCGCTTTTCGACAAGATTTCGTGTCTGAGGATGTCTGGGCGAGAATTTGTGCTCAGGAGAAAGAGGAAGGGGGTCTCAGCAGGGGGCGAAAGCAGGAGTGTATTGCTTTTATTTTGGAGAAGAGAGGGGTGTTAAAGGAGGTTGGGGGAGGGAGGCGAGTCACATGCATGGGAGAGCCTGTGTGTTGCCGTGTGAACGGAGCGCTTATTGTCCCAGCAACCTTTCAGAGTGGCTTCCCTGAGGTCCGTGCTGCTCCTCAACACCCTCCCCCATCTCTCTGTCTTTCACACACACACACACATCAGAGGCCAACTCACCATCACTTTCTCAGACGTGGTTGAAACAACACACACACACACACACACACACACACACACACACCAGAAGCCAACTCACCATCACTCTCTCAGGCCCGGCTGAATCAACACACACACACACAAACACACACACAGTTATTTAAAAGGTATCTAAATAATTCAATTCTATATATTTGAACTTTAGACTTTACAGTAGTACAGTGTACATTAGTCAGGTGTAATACATTAGTTATAACAGTTTTATAACTTTAGGATAAATCCAGTCAAAGCACGTCATTTTTCTTTCCCCCAAAATTTTAAAGGGAGCTTCCTGTTGAATGATGGCCACGCCCCTTTACGTGACATCACATGAAGTAAGCCTTTGTGCTGAAAAGTTTTCACTTTCACTGAATGGACCAAAAGATAAATTCTGCTAAATTAAAATTTACTGGAGTGTGAATTTCCCTTTAGGATGAATAAAGTATCTCTCTCTCTCTCTCTCTCTCTCTCTCTATTCCTCTGTCTCTATATCTCTCTCTGTCTGACTCTCTCTCTCTATCCCTCTGTCTCTATATCTCTCTCTGTCTGACTCTCTCTCTCTCTCTCTCTCTCTCTCTCTCTATTCCTCTCTCTCTATATCTCTCTCTGTCTCACACTCTCTCTGTCTGACTCTCTCTCTCTCTCTCTCTCTCTCTATCCCTCTGTCTCTATATCTCTCTCTGTCTGACTCTCTCTCTCTCTCTCTCTCTCTCTATTCCTCTCTCTCTATATCTCTCTCTGTCTGACACTCTCTCTGTCTGACTCTCTCTCTCTCTCTCTCTCTCTCTCTATCCCTCTGTCTCTATATCTCTCTCTGTCTGACTCTCTCTCTCTCTCTCTCTCTCTCTCTCTCTCTATCCCTCTGTCTCTATATCTCTCTCTGTCTGACTCTCTCTCTCTCTCTCTCTCTATTCCTCTGTCTCTATATCTCTCTCTGTCTGACACTCTCTCTGTCTGACTCTCTCTCTATCTCTCTCTTTCTCTCTCTCTCTCTCTATCCCTCTGTCTCTATATCTCTCTCTCTCTCTCTCTCTCTCTCTCTCTCTATTCCTCTGTCTCTATATCTCTCTCTGTCTGACACTCTCTCTGTCTGACTCTCTCTCTCTCTCTCTATCCCTCTGTCTCTATATCTCTCTCTGTCTGACTCTCTCTCTCTCTCTCTCTCTCTCTCTCTCTCTCTCTCTCTCTCTCTCTCTCTATTCCTCTGTCTCTATATCTCTCTCTGTCTGACACTCTCTCTGTCTGACTCTCTCTCTCTCTCTCTCTCTCTCTCTCTCTCTGTCTCTATATCTCTCTCTGTCTGACTCTCTCTCTCTCTCTCTCTCTCTCTCTCTCTATTCCTCTGTCTCTATATCTCTCTCTGTCTGACTCTCTCTCTCTCTCTCTCTCTCTCTCTCTCTCTCTCTCTCTCTCTCTCTCTATTCCTCTGTCTCTATATCTCTCTCTGTCTGACACTCTCTCTGTCTGACTCTCTCTCTCTCTCTCTCTCTCTCTCTCTCTCTATCCCTCTGTCTCTATATCTCTCTCTGTCTGACTCTCTCTCTCTCTCTCTCTCTCTCTCTCTCTATTCCTCTGTCTCTATCTCTCTCTCTCTCTCTCTCTCTCTCTCTCTCTCTCTCTCTCTCTCTCTCTATTCCTCTGTCTCTATATCTCTCTCTGTCTGACACTCTCTCTGTCTGACACTCTCTCTGTCTGACACTCTCTCTGTCTGACTCTCTCTCTCTCTCTCTCTCTCTCTCTCTCTCTATTCCTCTGTCTCTATATCTCTCTCTGTCTGACACTCTCTCTGTCTGACACTCTCTCTGTCTGACTCTCTCTCTCTCTCTCTCTCTCTCTCTCTCTCTATTCCTCTGTCTCTATATCTCTCTCTGTCTGACACTCTCTCTGTCTGACTCTCTCTCTCTTTCTCTCTCTCTCTCAATCTCTCTCTCTCTCTCTCTCTCTCTCTCTCTCTCTATCCCTCTGTCTCTATATCTCTCTCTGTCTGACTCTCTCTCTCTCTCTCTCTCTCTCTCTATCCCTCTGTCTCTATCTCTCTCTCTCTCTCTCTCTCTCTCTCTCTCTCTCTGTCTCTCCCCCCATCACACTTTCATTCTCACTGCATCATATAAATAGCGCCGGCTGCGTCCACGCTTCCATACACACCAGAGTTACAGCATTGTGGAGAGAAGCCGCTCTTAATGAACTCTTTCCAACACACACAGATTGTTAAGCAATGAACAATAAACAATGTGGCCTATTAAACCTCCCTGAGTTCAGAAACACGAGTTTGAAATCTTTGATGCTGATTTTGGTATTGGGGTCAAGACCATTTCTGGATTTAAAAAGTCTGCTATATATATATGTTGATTATTTTCCAGTCACAGCGTGTCTGGAACTGTTGCTCATCACTCTTGTACCATAGAAACATCTGCAGATGTAAATAACAGATTATTACAAAGCACTGACGCTGGAGGCTCCTTCCATCCGTGTCTTTCTAATATTCATGTCCTTACAGAAAGCTTCACCATATCAACAACATATTTTTCTTTACTTTATTCGTCTCACACGATCTGGAACGTCAGCTATACAAGTCCATCTGAGTGAGTAGTTACTATGGAAACGCTAACATGTTCCACCAAGCGCATTAAAGTAAACCTGTGGATTAAAATAAACCTTCAGTTTCCAGCTGCTGCTGAAACGGAAACTAATGAACACCTTCGGACCAATCAGGTTGGAGAATTTAAGAGTACTTGGGTATTAATGACACGGTTGATTTTGTGCAGATGCGAGGGGCGTGGCTTGGGTGCTAGAAGTCTTGCGAAACCTTCAGCGCTCAGCCTGAAATCACCTTACTGTATTACGCTGACAGATGCACGCACACACACACACACACACACACAGTGAAGGTTGGACCGCAGTGTTTTGTGTGCCAGCATCTTTTATTCGAACACAATGCAGCTTGATTGTCCCTCAGGCTGTGTGTGTGTGTGTACTGTTGATGTAAGGCGGGTGTGTAGATGAGCTTTCATACATGTGCTTGCCGTGCGACCTCACTGCATTGTTCTAAAGGACAGGAAGTCAGAGATGGGACACACAGAGGAACAGGAAGCTGCAGACTGGGTGGGGAGGCACAAAACAGGAAGCAGGAAGGTGCAGGAGCAGATAAGATGGCCAACCCCCGAGAAGCTCTCCCGCCGTCCCTCTGGTCTTCTCCTTCAGCTTTTGCACTTTCAACCCCCCTTTCAGCCAATCACGCAGCAGATGGCCTCTCAGCTGGACAGATCTCCGCAGGGGTCGGGATTTCACTGGATTCAGCGTTCCTCACGGTGTCCAGTTGCACTCGGAGGAAATGACATGTTAGAGAGCAGCTGGGGAGGTTTTAGTGATATGGATATGACGGAATATCAATATGCTGATAGATTGTGTTGAAATTAAAGGTACTGTTGATAAGATTTGAAGGATTCCCACCCATGTTCATGAAACTCCGCCCCCAGGAACAAGAACGGCCTGTAAAAGTGTCTGTAAATTGATTGACTGGAGATGCGTCCAAATACAAACAAGCATTCCGGACCGGAATTCAGATTTCCCAATCGGGTTTTCTCTGAGACTTGATACACTTTTGTCGCATTGTGTTTTTAAAATTTTTTTAAATCTTCTAAATATTTTCTTTCTAGTTATTTATACAGGAATAAAATTTATTAAAACATTTCCACCATTAATATTTTTTGAATTGTTTAAAATTTGTAATTGTTTAATTTTATATAAATGGAGGCATTCAATGAAATTACTTTGTGTGTCTTTCTACTAATACCGAAAAGTTTAAGTGACAAATTTGAAGACACATCCATCACCGTGTGTGTGTGTGTGTGTCTGTGTGTGTGTGTGTGTGTCTGTGTGTGATTGAGCTGTAAGGGTTAAATCTCATTAAAGGCAGTGTGATTGAGAACTGGTTTAGTTTTAGCAAAACTGTGAACAGATGGATGTGTGTTAATCCCCAACTGAGCTCCAAACCCAATAAACAGCATGTTGGATGAAGTGTGGATGAGCCCTGACTCTGTGTGTGTGTGTGTGTGTGTGTGTGTTTTCCACCAGGCTGAGTGTGGCGAGGAAGAGCCATGCCGCTGTTGAAGAGGAACATCGAGCCCCGGCACCTGTGCCGCGGTGCGCTGCCCGAGGGCGTGGGCAGTGAGCTGGAGTGTGTAATGAACAACACGCTATCTGCAATCATCCGCCAGCTTAGTAGCCTCAGTGAGTACACACTCACACACACACACACACACAATAATAAAGATGTTCAAAAATGCCTCAGTTTAGGGGCCACTACTTGCGTCGCTGTTGCCCCACATGGATGCTTCATATTAAATTCGGTTGCGTACATGCCATTTAAAGCTATACTAATGGAGACAGGGTCACAATTACGCTCCTGACATAACATCTTTCTGTTTCTCGGTGTGTGTCAGTGGGCATAGTAGTAGTGCTTAGGCCACGCCCACTTCACCAGAGGTGGTCACTGTGTTCTAGCCCTGCATTAATATATCCTTCTACATCCGTCCATCCCGCAACTGCACCCTAAAATCTGTTTTTCCTCTCACTTCAGCACCCCACCCCTCTGTGTGTGTGTGTGTTTGTGTGTGTTGTATTGTAGATGCCTGTAGAGGGAGTGGAGTAGAGCCTTCAGCAACAGCTGTGTGGGTTAAATATAAATGGCTAAGCACAAAAGCCGGTGGGGTGGGGAGGCAAACAGAGACATGGCCTCTGTGTGTTTGTGTGTGTGTGTGTGTGTGTGTGTGTGAGTGGTGGGAACATACACAGAGACAAGGCCACACAGCCTGTCCGTATTAGCGTGTATCAGATACGTGGCGTGTGTGTTGGCGTGGGAATGCGTACAGATAAGTATGTATTTAGCGTGTTTGTGTGTGCCGTGTCAGAGGTCAGGGCTTTTCGAACGAGCCAGGTCACTCTTCCTTCCTGTAAATATTTTCCTGAAAGCGTCCTGCAGGCTTTTGTTCGACTTTGCCGTTATAAATAGACTTCATTGTTTGCACTATCATTCACCGCTCCGTATTACTGAATACAGGCATTGCTTCAGCAGCAGGATTACGGCATGCTGTCAGTTTATCCGTCTCTCTAACGCAGAGCATTGATTTTTCCACCAGCAGCTCAGCGTAACGCCGGAGGACACACAAAGTCTGCTGAGCTCAGACAGAGGGTGGGAGATACGGCGGGAAAAAAGGCACAGAACAGAACAGGAAGCTGGTTTCTCCATACGTCAGAGTTGATTTTCTCCATTAATGTGGAATCTTTGTGTAAAGAAACACAAGCAGCATTGCGTATATTGGTGAACAAAAGCACATTTGCCTCACACCTCTAGGGTTAGGGGCTCGGGGGTTTCCCATTGCTTCAGGGGTTTCCTCTGGGTACTCGTGGTTCCTCCCCCAGTCCAAAGACCAAAGATGCGTGATACACTGAATGACATCTATGATTGTGTGAAATTGTGTGTGTGTGTGTGTGTACTGTGATGAGTTCCCCCATCACCATGAGGATTGTGTCCTCTGGGATAGATTTCAGGCTCTCTAAAAAAACTCCTTTTACATCAGCACTAATGATTGTTAGCGACACATTAGTGATGTGTAAAGTCTTTTTAAATGATTTTTTTTTTAAAAAAAAATGTATTTATTTAATTCAAATTCAAATTTTATTTGTTACATATAGTCATAACACATGAAAAAAAAAATGTAATACTAGAATATAAAATATAAGAAATTCAATTAAAAAGTAAAAAATGTAAAATTAGAATATAAAATATAAGAAATAGAATTTAAATAAAAATGTAAAACTAGAATATTAAAAAATAGGAAATAACATTTAAATAGAAATGTAATACTAGAATATAAAATATAAGAAATACACTTTGAATAAAAAATGTAGAACTAGAATATAAAATACAAGAAATACAATTTAAATAAAAATGAATATAAAAATTTGAGAAGTACACTAGAAGAAAAGAAAGAATCCAAAATAAAAAGAAAATTATAAATATAAAAATTTATATAAAAATATTAAAAAAAAAATTTTTGTAAATATAAAAATACAAAAATTATATATATATATATAAATTTTTTTTTTTTTTAATTTATAAATTAAACGACATTGATATTATTCATTTTAAATTCATTGTTTGTTGATTATTTTTATGATATTTTCCTGATTATGATAGTTTAATTTGAAAGGTAATTTGTAATCATTTTTATTTTTTGTTATATTCATTATGTGAAACAGTGCGTGTAAATAATTGCAGCCAGACGGCGGGTATTGAATTCGTGGAAACATCAGAAATCGGAGGTAAAAAATGTCGAGTCTCAGTATCTCAGAATAATGAGAAAGTTTCGCCAAATATGGTTTTTGTACCATCTGCTGAGAACAAGAGACAGAGCAGAAAACAGGAAAACTTGCACACACATGAGCATCATTAGCTGTCTTCTTCATTCGTTTTTGAGTGTGTGTTTCTCCTCTCATGCGTCTGATCTGCTCTGTAGGTAAGCATGCGGAGGACATATTCGGCGAGCTGTTCCACGAAGCTAACGCGTTTTATCTGCGCGCGAACTCCCTGCAGGATCGCATCGATCGCCTCGCTGTCAAGGTCACTCAGCTGGACTCCACCGTGGAGGAGGGTAAGGGATTGTGGGAAACCAGACTCCGGGTCAGCACGTGATACATTTCTCTGCTGGATTTGTCCAGATAGAGTTACATAGAGCCGGCGCGTGATAAGAGACAGCAGCTCAGAGACAGAGAAAGGCAGAAATAGGAACTTCTACCTCAGACGCGTTTTGTGTTCTGTATTTCGCAGCAAGCTTTATCGCTCTGTTTCACACTGCTCTGAGCTGTTAGCACTTCAAATGTTCATCATCAGTGATCAGTACTGAGGTTGGCAACGTCTGCTGATGAAAACAATGTCACACATAATGTACGGCATCATTTCTACACAAATACACGGAATAAAAAATGCAACACAAAAACACTTTTAATCAGGATGCTTTTGTTCCTCTTTGGACCATTTCTTGTTTTAGATAGATAGATAGATAGATAGATAGATAGATAGATAGATAGATAGATAGATAGATAGATAGATAGATAGATAGATAGATAGATAGATAGATGGATGGATAGATGGATGGATGGATGGATGGATGGATGGATAGATGGATGGATGGATGGATAGATATGTATATACCGTGTACCATGTATATCATTTCTTTTCCTTGGGTGTGTGTGTGTGTGTGTATGTGTGTGTGTGTATGTGTTTGTGTGTGTGTGTGTGCAGTCTCTTTGCAGGACATTAATATGAGGAAGGCCTTTAAGAGCTCCACAGTACAGGACCAGCAGGTGGTGTCCAAGAGCAGCGTCCCGATCCCTGTGACAGAGATGTATGAGCTGAGTGACCCGCCTCCACCCCTCAACATCCTCTCGCGGTACAGGTGTGTATCGCTCTGTGTGAGCTTTTGTGTGTGTGTGTATGTGTGTGTGTGTGTGTGTGCTAATCATTAGTAATCTCAGTCTCATGCACCTCGTAAAGCTTCCGTGACACAAACACTGCTCATGTTACAGGGACGATAATAAGGAAGGGCTGAAATTTTACACGGACCCCTCGTACTTCTTTGACCTGTGGAAGGAGAAAATGCTGCAGGACACCGAGGACAAGAGGAAAGAGAAAAGACGGCAAAAAGTAAACATCTCACACACACACACACACACACACACACAGTATATATATTTCCTATAATATATAGATCTTTTTCTTACACTAGGTTGTATCATTTTATTTATCTGTCCATCATCCATGTCCTGGCGAATGAGCCGTTACTATAGCAACTATAATGTATTCATATGAGCGTGTTAATATAAACCTGTGAATCAGAATTCCTCTTATAGAAACCTAAGCAACACCTTCTGACCAATCAGATTTGAGAATTTCATACATGTGCTTGTGTGCTGAGTAATTTTAACGAATTGCTTGCGAACGCCGCAGGAGCAGAAGCGCTGTGTGGATGGAACCCTGCAGAGAGAGGTGAAGAAGGTGCGAAAGGCTCGGAACCGGCGTCAGGAGTGGAACATGATGGCCTTCGATAAGGAACTGAGGCCTGACCTGCGGCACGGTCACACAGTGCACAGAGCAGGATCGTCTGAGGGCTCCATGTCGCCAGAAAACAGGTGAAAGGATACGAACACGTGTTCCGAAAAAAAAAAGAACATCCCCAAAAAAGTTCTAATGTAATCACTGAGAGTCAAACAACAATGAAGTGAGCACAAACACGCCTGTAATATTTGTTCCTGATCAGCCAGGAGGATTTGTTTATTGATCGAGGATAAAAATTCACTCTGCAGGGACACAGGAGACTCCAGCTGCTCAGGATGGTCACGATGTCTATATATAGCTGTCATGATTTCGCATTATTTGAGCTGCAACATCAGAAGCCTGTGTCCTGACATTCAGTGCACTCTGAGACAGGAGAGCAGACTGCACACTTCCTCACTGCTGCAGTGATGCCACTAAGCCATGCTACGGGATTTACATCCTTATTATTTATTTATATCCAGTTAAAAATCATTTTAGGCTCCTTAGAGATCAGTAAAGTACTTAAGGAACATCACAGGCAGCTAATGGTGAAAGATAGGCCTTATGCCCTGATAAGAATAATGTTTGTGGTCACATGTATCTATAGTGGCTCTCACTCACTCTCCAAATTGATTTAAGAGCAGAGGTTAAACCTAAAAAGTGAGCAGGTTGTATGACAAATGTCATGTTTCAATATCCCCTGTCTTTCTCTCTGTTTCTCCCTCTCTCTCTCTCTGTTTCTTTCTCTTTCAGTAGGTCTCACGGCCAAGACCACCTGGACCATGGCTATCTGACCATGTCCAACCACACAGGCCACGCCCACACATACTCCGGTCCTCCCCCTAGCATGGCAGCCCTCTCCGCTCACGCCCACATGAGCATGGAGCAGGAGTACAGGACTGGGCCTATGGCGTACCGCTCGGGCACGCTGGGCCGTCCACACCAGGCTCCGCCCCCTCCTCCACCCACAGAATGCATGAACGGCTCCATGCCCCTACCACCTATGGACTACAGGTTTGTTCTTGCGCATGAATTCATCTGCATGGCTGTAATCACAAACAGCTTGAGCTACACTGTACAGTATATTTCATATAAATGGCTCCACCTTGTGGTGATGATTACAAAGGTTCTCACTTTCTCTCCTGTCTTTCTTTTTACCGCAGTATGGATTACATGAACTCAGCCCCGCCTCCTCCACCCCCAGCTCCTTTCAATCCATCATCCCAAACTGCCTTCGCTATTCCCCCCATGGGCACACCACCAGGGCCGCCTGCCGTTGGCACAGGTTACATCCTGCCTGGTTCACCTGCCTCTGGAGCACTGGCTGCTCCTCCTCCGCCAGGGCCGCCACCTCCTCCACCCAACACCTCCCAACCCATCACACCCAAACGCCCACCAGTGCCCACTGAAGCCCCGCCCGTGAACGATGCCCGCAGTGACCTGCTCGCAGCCATACGTATGGGTAAGAGATCTTTATAAACCTAAACAGAGTCATGTTACTTATGGTGTGTAAAAGTATTTACCCCTTGAGCTTTTCCACATTTTACAGTGTTACATACTGGGGCTTTAATACACTGGGATTATATGTCATGAATCTAGTGGAAAACCCCGTAATAGTGAAGCAGTGGAAAAAGATTTAATATAGTTTGCAAAATTGTGTTTCTGCTCCCAGGTATCCAACTGAAGAAGGTGCAGGAGCAGCAGGAGCAGCAGGCGAAGCGAGAGCCGGTGGGCAACGACGTGGCCACCATTCTGTCCCGTCGCATAGCCGTGGAGTACAGTGACTCCGAGGATGACTCTGAGTTAGAGGATAATGACTGGTCTGACTAGAAACACACACACACACACACACACGCTTCCTTCCACCGTAGGACTGCAGTATCTACAGAACACAGATGTGCAGAAGCACTCAAAAGTTTGGACCTGGTCTAATGTGTTTATTATCACTTTGATCAAAAGTCTTAATCCTGAAAGACGTAGAAATTCACGACTGATTTTATTTTCAGGAAAGAAAAACACAGCTAGCTTTCTAAGATTTTATTTAGAGCGAAAAGCAGCAAAAAAGGTAAAGGCTCGACTGCTCATGAAGCTGAAAGGCCGGATGGTTTTGTGCCTTTATATTGATAACAAACGCAGGTTTATGTTTATGTTAGAGTTCAAGTTAGCCTTAATGCTCAATATAAGCGTTCAGTATGAATTCATAAAATAAATAAAACTAAATCAAATCCCTCAATCCTTTTAATTCATTTTCTACTAGATCAAATCTGTTCAAACTTGACATCATGTCGGCTTTAAAGAAGGTAAACGGCAAAAAAAAAAATGCAAAAAAATCTGTACAGCTTAGTTTCTTAGTAAGTGGATAAACTAGCTGAAGCAGCGTTTTAGGGGTCCAAGCACGATGCGGTGCCCTGGAGATGCTGAACACGTGATTGGAGACAATAAAAACTCACTGCTTTGTGTAAAGATGAAATCCTAAGTGCTTTTCAGACGGGAGAAGATATCTGTAGGTGCTGTATGTCTGATCGACGGAGGACGTTTCTGGTAATCATGATGAGTTTGCGTGAGTTAAGTGACTTCTGGATAAATCAGAGCTAGGAGTGAATTCATGATGTACAACACCAAGAACGCACACACACATATATTGAATCCAGATCGATTGTTTGAACCCGTCGCTTCGGACACGTCCTGTTAAACATCATCTTTATATATTTTTTTTGGTACTGCGTTTCACTCGCTTTGGGTTCAGAGGGAGACGATTGAAAAGAGCGAGCTCTTCCTCATATGTTTTATACTGGAGAAAAAAAAACCGCAAACCCTCTGAACCCACCGGAGAGAGCAGGGTCATCATATGGTGTATTCTCGTATACAGAGACGTATACAAAGTAATGGCACCCTGTGTAGTCTAAAATATTGGAATAATCTAGAATGATTTCCCTGTAATGATGGTGATAGTGTAAGATATCTGCTTAAATATAAAAATGAGCATGAAATATCCTAGGCTACTGAATATTAAAAGAAGAAACTGGAATAAAGATTCTTTGACAAATTATGGAAGAAATGTGGAAGTGTTTGTTGTGCCATTTTTGGTGCTCGGACCCCTAATAAAATATGGTGTGTCCAAACTTTTGACTGGTTCTGTACCTGACATGATGCTCATCCAGCTGTTTTTGTTTATTTAGATATTAGATTATTTTTGTTCTTTAGCTAAAAGCAGCTGCGATGCTTTCCAAACTTTCTTTGTGATTGTAACAAACTTTTCAAAACGAGATGGTTAAATAGAAAAACGCGCAGCTGAGAGATCACATCTCTGCATGAAGCAGGACCTGGAGGTCACATGACCTGGACATCCCCTAAAGAGAGCCGAAGGAAATAAGGAGCGGCGGTGACGGCTGGGCGAAATCCGCTCCCGTCAGTGACGACGAGACTGAAATGAATCGTCTGCTCCGGGACCGGTCGAGCCCTCATCATGGAGACGGGTTCTTAGGGGACTGGCGTCTCTATGGAAACAGTACAGCTGGGATGCAGATCTCCATGGCAACGGCGGAGCCTAGGTGGCGAGCGGATGAAATAAAACAAGCGCAGGCCAGGGTTATTTTTAATGCACAGCACATTCTTTTAATACAAAAATTAACAAGAATCTCTCAATTTTTTTTTTCTTTGAAACTAACCAAAGCAATAAAAAGAGAGCACTAACACCTTGGAAAAATATACACCACATTCACGTAATGTCTTACAACATCTCAGTTAAATAGTGCATGTTGATTATCGTTCTTTTTAATAATCATTTTGCAGATACGTCATTTTTTTTTGTTGTTGTTGTTGTTGTTGTGCCATTTCTCAAAAAATAAAGTGCATTTCACAGTTAAAGACTACGCATACGTCTACACAAGATGCTGTTCCTACTTCACTTTTTTTCTTTTTCAACCACATCCTTCATGACACGTGCGCTGATCCCGGCGATTTCAGTCCCAAGAGGACGTTTAGCTCTGAAGCCTCAAAGAAAGCTTGAGGTATGTGTCATCACAGTAGTCCTTCTGCTCGAGCCTTTATCGAACAAGCTCCCTCGCCAAGCCCTTCGTGCTGGCACTACACACAACATCTCGCTTCACCAAACCACAGGATTCGAAGCTCTTACAGTGGATTACAGCGCATCTACGACTGGTTACATTTGCGGAGAAATCGGAAATATTCCTCCGCCGGAACGTGTGATGCTCTAATATTACTCGATATTATTGATTATAATATTTCAACGAATATTATTACATCACGTCGAAACTAAAGACTCGGCCAGAGCGCGGCTCCCAAGCACCATCCTCGTCCTCATCCTCGTCTCGGCGTGTACGGATCACTGCACACTGATCGCTCACAACAGACACCGTTTAGCTCTCAAAGAAATAAAGAGGAGACAAGGTAAAGAGGTTACGTCGGGTGAATTCGGACGAGGCCCAAGGTTAATTGTTGGCTCAGAGCACCATGACTAATGTCACAATGCCTCTCCGATGTCTCATGCCTTATTTACAGGATCGGCTCGATGGATAGGACGCCTCGGCGAGTAAACGATAAGAACTATTAAACTATTCCTTTATCGATACATTCAGAAAATGCTGTACAGCGCTTCGAAATGCAGGAGGAACGAAAAATAGACTTAATAATAAAATAAATCGATTTCTCAAACCGCGTTCTCTTTTTCATGACTTCTCATGAGATCATCGTCAATATCATCATCTGTGATGAAATATTAAAACCTCCAGCACCGGCTCATTTACACTTCAACACACACACACAAAAAAAAGAGGTCACTCAGGTCAAAGGTCACGTTGGGTAGGCCGAGGCTCGAGAGGCGACGTCTCTGAATGACAGGAAGACTGAGCTTTTCTTTCTTTTTTTTTCGAGTGGGGGGGATTCACAGAGGATGTTTTTGCCACCTCGCCTCCGTCTGTTCTGCATGCCTTTGGGGGAGACGGGCTTCTTAGCATCACACACACACACACACACACACAAACAAGGACGTACACATGCATGCACGTACACGCCGCCATGCAACAAATGCGATCATACAGAGACATGACACACGTTTACAGGTCAGAGAATCACAACTGCATGGACGTGTCTCACGGAGGGAGAGCGAGCGACTCCGTTACAGGCAGTTAGACTTGTGCCGTCGCGCAGAAGCGGGTTCGGACACGTTTTGGAAACACAGCTCGACTCGTAATGCTTTGGGTTTTAAAGTGAAAGTCACTCGCAGTGCTCTTGCTTGATTTCCACCCGGAGCGTCAGATTATCGTATGGTGATGTTTTCCGATTTGCTGGACGAAGATGTTATTGCTGCTGGAATATTGCTATCGTTTCGGTGAAACACTCAGAATGCGGTTATTGCTTGCTCATGGAGTCTGAGCTCAGCGCTGGAATGGATTTCAGAGCAGGGAGTTTCAAAGCAGCGTGATTCTGGCAAGAAAAATGAAAGCCGAACAATTTTTTCTACAATTTGTTTTCTATCAAGCTGCTAAAACACTGCAGTTTAGCGGTGGAATTCTGCTATTTTTTTGCACTGGAGCTATTGGGCAAAACACACATACACTCTCTTTACACTCTTAAACCTGGTTCCTCAAAGGTTCCTGGGATGGTTAAGAGCCTCTAAACCACCATTTATGTGATTTCAGCTCCCTTTAAACCGTATGAATTGTTTTAGGTATCCATCAGAGAGAACCTTCAAGAGTGACTTTGTGTAAATATAGCTAAATAGCAGTGTTCTATGGGTTCATTGTCGGTTCTCTGTTCCTCCTAGAGTTTTTACAGGATATAAGGCTTCCGTTGAACCCAAAAAATTCCATTAAAAACCAACAGGTTCTACAGCTTGTCCTTCAAACACAGCAACAACCCAATACAACAATTTTCCCTTCCATTAAAAGTTTTTAGAACCTTTTTTTTCAAAACCTAAAACCATTAACCATTCAGTAATAACCATTAAAAAAGAAAAAAAATCCTTTTCGTCCACTCTAATAACAATCAGATAAAAAGTGTTTAAATAACCGAAGTCGACTAAAACAGGAAGTGTACAATCTTAGGCAAAAACTTCCTCAGTGGTTTTGTGGATACAAGATTTATAGCTCAAGTGCAAAACTTTCAACAAAAAAAAGCAGAATTGAAAGACAAAAACTACAATTTGTGCAAATTCTTTCCTTCCTTCACGTTTTCTTTGAGGAACAGAGGCTTAGCCGAGCTCTTTCTTGGAAAGTGGCCACAACAGCAAACACATAACCTCCCATATTGTAGCCATCGGTAATGTTAGAGTAGAAGAACAGTGGTGCTATCTCTAGAACCTGGGCTTTGTTTGGTTTTAGTCTATAAAGCAGCATCTGTGTTTGCTCTCATTATCTTCCTCATCGGCGGCTTACTTTCCTGGGAACACTTGTGATTAGGTGACTAGATTATTTCTGTTCAGCCCTTTGAAAAGTGGGCTCGGATCACTTCCAGCGATTACCAATTAATATTAATGATTCGGTTAGGTTTTTAATTGGTCATCGTTTAGACCGAAGCTTAGCTGGAAGTAAAGCATGAAGGGCAAAAACAAAGGCGGGTTAAAGAAAAGTCACCATTACACATTCGTACATTCATTCAAAGTGAATCCCCTATTCATTCATACGCGACTGTGGAAATATCCATGCACTTCACATCCATCCCGGTTCACTCCAGCCTCCGCACTCCAGGCAGGAGGAAACCACTGCTAGTCATCCTGTGGCAAGAAATCGAAATAAAGGCATCAATGGGTTTCATTCAGGGGATTCGTGTTAGCTCTTTTCATGGTCTTCTGATTTGGAGGGTTCTGTACATTCGGGCACATTTGGGTCAGGGTCTTTAAAGCTAAATAAATAAATAAATAAATAAATAAATAAATAAATAAATGAAAACCCCCACAAAAATAGCAAGCGGGAGAAAAGCAAGATGGGCGCCGCTTTTCTCTCCAGCGGATGACGCGAGGCGCGGATCAGTGAGCGCTGTGGCTATTTTTAGCTCCCCGTGGCTGCTTGGTTTTCAGTACACGTTCAGAATGCAGCAGAAACGAGGCCCCTCGCCTCAGCCTCCTCCCTCACTGAGGGATGCCGCTGAGGCCTTTCAAAGGAGCGCGCCTTGTTCACAACAGCAAGTCTATCAACATTTTATGTACAGATGCTTGCCGTGAAAAAGTGGGCTTTGGTGGCAGTTTGGTGGCACCTGGGTGAAGGGGGTTGGGGCGGAGAAAAGGCCATGTGGCAGTGGTCGAAGTTACATCACAATAAGGGGAAGACGTAAAATAAGGGCCACACGTATGTCCCCTTGACTCACAACAACATGCAAACCCAAGGAGTCACGTCCGTTAGACGTCGCTGGGCGTCCGCGCCCGCTGTGCCACGCTGGCCGGGATGCAGCCGCAGCACACCATCCAAAGCGCCTTCTGGATCTCTTGGTTGCGGAAGGCGTAGATGACGGGGTTGATGATGGAGTTGTAGGTGGCGGGAACCAGCGTGGCATACGTGTACAGCGGTGGGTAGGTGTAGTCGGCGATCAGCGAGTAGACGGTGAAAGGCATCCAGCAGGCGGCGAACGTTCCCAGGATGATGGCGAGCGTCGAGACGCCTTTCCGCGTGGTGACGTAGTGCGGCGTGGCGGCCAGGAAGTGGTGCTGCACGGCGATCTGGTGCGCGTGCCGCATGACGATCTTGCAGATTTGCACGTAAAGCTGCAGCATGAGCCCAAAGAGCAGTAAGAAGGACACAGACAGGACAGCGACATTGTTCTTTGTGAGCGGCCGCACCACGCTGCAGGCGTCCTCCTGACTCAGGCAGTTTACCCCGGTGACGGGCAGCAGACCGAGGCACAGGGACGCCCCCCACAGCAGCACCAGCATGGTGTAGGTGAAGGCAGCCGTGCGCTCTGAGTTGTACGTGAGTGCGTAATACAGCGACAGGTAGCGATCAATGGTGATGGCCAGCAAGCTGAAGACGGAAGCGGAGAACGACGCCACCACCAGGCCGATCGTGAGCAGCTGGGCAGAGTCCGAGCGCAGCAAGTAGGCGAAGGCGAAGTGGAGCACCAGACCCACGCCGGCTAGCAAGTCAGCCAGCGCCAGGCTGCCGATCAGCAGGAACATGGGAGCACGCAGAGCCGGGTTCTGCCAGATCACCAGGACCACCAAAGCGTTCTCACAGGCTATCAGGGTGCCCGACGTGCACAGCACAATATCCCACGGGTTCACCAGCAGCTCGGCAGAAGACTCCGGGGGTAAAACGGCAGGTGGAGGAGGCGTTCCGGCAGTCAGGTTCTCGGTGCTCCCACCACCACTGCTGACCCAGCTGGTGTCAGGGGTCAGCCAACTAGGGGTGACTGACACCTGCTCGCTCATTGTGCCTCCCGTCTGAAAGAAAACACACATTTAGCTTTCTAAACTTTGTTACCATGGCGACATGCTATATGCTGTGTCTAGAACCCTAACCCATTTTAGAAAATTGCATCGCAAGGATTTTTTCTTTTTAATAAGGCACTTTCTTTTATAAACACTCTCACTTCTTCTTTTATACACACCAAAATTCTTCTAACGTTCTACATGCAACCTTTACACATTTTCCCAGAGGGGGAAAAAAAACATCTTAAGGCCTGTGAATCTCACTTTTGTTCGGAAGGAGCGATCACTTCATGCGAAGCACCATAATTTATTTATATATGGGATAATAAAACGAGAAGTCCGCTGTTATATTATGGAAGTGCTTAAAAATAAGTGCATTGTTTGAACAGTTTGAACCAGGAACATAAATCTGTATTACGTCAGAGCAGCAGATTCAGGTTTACATCCGAATCACTCTGGTGTACATGTGATTATTATTTTATTATACTTGGCCTGTGTGCAGCTCATGTAAGAGCTCCTGTTTTTCATTAACCCAAGAATGGTTAATATCTCGATAATATCATTAATATCTCGATAAAACGTTTTTCACTCCATTTCAGAGCTCTGCTTTAGACCCTGAGCCTGAATCCTGTTATAAAACTGTTCTTTATAAAAGAGGAATATGAACACTATGCAATTAGAGCTCTAGTATCATTATCATCATCATCATCATAATTATCACCACCACCACCAGGCTGTCATTCTTTCTCAAACCATCATGATTATTACTAATGTTTTACTAATAACACATTTTTACTCTTGCTCTTGCCATCAGTTAATTATATTAATCTTAACACTATTATGCCACTATAACAACTTTTCATCCTTTTGTCGTCCTGTCTGGTCTATTATTCTAGCGCTCGTGACTGTAGCACTCTAATCTTTACTCCAATCTGATGAGTAAATGAGAAATTTGAGAATGGCTGGAGTTTATTTGGCTTCAGTATTCATTTATTCCTTCCATCTACAGCATATATCACATTTACGGTGACCATGACAGTGTCCAGAAAACATGAATAAAATCCGAGCCTTAATTTGAATCTTTAAATCAGTCTCGTTGGAACAATATAATCAAGTGGTTAAGGCTCTGGGTTGTTTATTTAGAAAATCAGGGTTCAAGCCTCTGCACTGTCAAGCTAACACTGCTGGGCCCTCGAGTGAGGCCCTAAACCCTCTAGAAGTATTGTACCACGGCTAAACCTGTGCTCTGACCCTAACCTCTAAAGCTGGGATATGTTGGAAAAAGTATTCCTTTGTGCTGTAATGTGGCGATAATAATCTGAATCAGTATTCTTATCATATTTGAGAACAGCAGTTACCCCTAACACAGCATGAAGAAGACAAAGAACTGCGAATCACAGCAACACAACCAGTTCCAGTTAGCTGTTATCTTCACACGTTTCTTCATGATTGCGAGCGTCATTATAACCAGATATGAGGAGGTCCAGGCACCTCAGACATTTAAAAAGGTTTTCCTTTTCTTTAGTTGTCAAATTCATACAACTGATTCTTTAAGGTTTCTTCAGTTGTCCAATTTACATTTCTGGCCCTTATTCAGGGCGACTTACAATTTATCTAATTTTTTAACAATAAAGGTTTAGGGGTCTTGCCCCAGGGCCCAGGAGTGGCAGTTTGGTGGTCTTGGGGTTCAATCTCACAACCTTCTGAGCTGTAAGCCAACGCCTTAACCACTAAGCTACCACTCCCCCCCAGCCAACACACTTCATAGTTGCATAAACAATAAAATAAACAAACACTAAATAAATAAACACTTTAGTTGTAGTGTAAAATTATTCATTAACGACACGTTAAAATGTGATCCCATTCAGCACTAATTATTATCCTGAGTGCAAAGTGTTGTGTAACATAATTCACAAATCAGCTTAAATTAAAATATTTCAATGAATGAATTAAAAAGGATTCACTGCAACCAGGGGAAAAACAACACATGATGGACATTTCTTTAAATTAGCAGTTGATGTAGTACAAATGTTGAATTGTGACATTATATAACTGACGTAACGGTTACGGCGCTGATCGACAGGATTTGTGAGGGTTTAAGAAAAACAAAACCATTTTTATGCTTCATTTGCATTACATTACACAGTAATCTGTCTTGTTGTCTTGATTATGGCTGGAAGTAGCTATGAGGACAGAGAGGTGTGGGATTCGAAAGGTGTTTTACAAAGACAAGCGTACTTTATCAAGTAATATAATAAGCTTATCGTTCTTAAAACACTTGAACATCGTGTTCAAGGAAAACGGTCCATTCTGATTCACAATCCATAAAACAACGAACATCTCTGATCTATCATTTACAATAAGTAGGTAATTTCTTCTCCAAAAAAAAAAAAGATCTGTGGATATTTTTGAGGCTCGGCTTGACTAAGGATACAAAGGAAATGCTTTATTTGTTCAGAAGACCTTTTATATAATTCAACATAAATCGTTAATTTTAAGGAATATAAAACGGATGTGAAATCAACAGGTAACAGGTCTTGTAAAGCAAAATGATTCAACCTCATAATAATGCCTTCGGCGAAGAACTGAAGGCAAACATAAGGGAGAAGTTAGCCGTTGTACACGTGCAGTACACGTTCAGCACTGATGTGAGATCTGTGACACATTTCTGCAGCCTGGACCTCAATAAAATGTACATCCCTTGTCTTGATCCATAATACATTTCACTGGGAATGTCATGGCCTGATTTTGTCTGTTATACAGGAAATACCACAGGGAATGCTAACTTTGTTGAATGATTTTGTGGTGTAGACTACAGAAAAGTGATGATGATGATGATGATGATGATGCTGGGGTGCATCTATTAAAAAAAAAAAGAAAGCGGATTGGATTTAATAAAGATGGCACTGCTTCTCTCAAGGCTAGCATCAATGAGATTTTATATGAGGTGTTAAACTGTTAAAGCACAGCAGTGCAATTATTTAAGTAATAATAATAATATTAAAAAACGTAGTAATAAACCTTTTTAATGGATAATCAATTAACCGTGATATGCATATATTATTTCTGGTCTGTTCAGTGCATGCAGTAGGATGCTCTTTTGCTGTTTGGGACGCAGCCTATAGCTCGTGAAGCTCCAACCATGCATGGATACAGAATCTGAAAATCTGACATTTTTTTTTTGTTAAGAAAAAATAAATCCTCCATTATCCTCCTATAAATAAGTCCTACCTTGAAATCTTGGAGGTCGAGACGCGCGATTCAGACGCGCTCGCGACCTTGTTGCGTGTCCATGTCCATGTCCCCCGTCAGCGGCGACGGTCGGTGCCGCAAAAAAAAAGCGCTCGTTTATCACCGGGCCGCAGGCGCGAGCGCCAGCGGCTGCACGAGCATCTTCGCAGAGCAACCTTCGTGCACGAGCACGCGCGCGCGCGAGAGAGAAACCGGATCTCTCCTCCTCCGCCCTCCTTCTTCCTCCACACTCACTCACACACACACACACTATACTGCGTTAGTCACGCTTTGTTGTCGTCGGAGGTCCAATCTGAGGTGGAAAAAGAATAAAATCACAACCGATCCGTCCAAAGGTCGCAGAAAGACGGAGGAGTGACGCTCCATGTGGGCCGGGTTGCCAGATTGAATTCCCTGACGATTTAAATGTCCATAATTAGATTGAAATCAATTGGAAATCCAAAAATATAAATATTAATCTGATAAAAGTGGAAAGAGTGTTATAATGTGCCTACATTATACAGCAATTGAAACGTTGTTATCCAATCTGGCAACCCGGCATTAAGTAAATGGTACATACGCATTCATTCATCCTCACACAAATATGTTAACAATGTTAAAGCCTCAGGATATTATGATCTCCAAGACACGTGCAAATTCTCCTTAGGCTTCATGGAACAATTCTTTCATTGCATTTATACAACATGTTCATTCAGTTATTCATGTTCAGTAAGCACAGTTACCTCAGGTGATTTAAGGAAATATAAATATTAGGTTTCGCTTTTGTGGGTTTTTTTTTTTCATCTATATCAGTTTATTTCTTTGTCCTTTTTGTATATTTGTACTTTGTATGGACAATGTTTGTTTAATTCACCTGGTTTTAGCGATCGTTTTGTTCACACAGAGTAAGCGCTTGTGTCGCTAGCAGTTTGCTAATGTTTTAGCTTTGTGCTACTGCTGATGTCGCTTTTTAAACTGTAGTAAACTGTAGTAACCAAAATTTCTATCTATCAGACAACTATATGAGATGTACACATCACTTTTTGTTTGTTTGAGTTTGATTCACATTTCACATGCTAGGCTTCTAACTAGCTTCACTGGGAGATTATTAAAGCAAGTTTTATTTACCATATGTATGTACGCTTAGACAAATAGTATTTCTGCTAATTCCTTCCAAACCTTATTTTCTTCCTAATGTCTCTATACACGTTTAATGATCTGTGAGAACCTTTGTTTGTTGCCTTACTACACCGACCAGGCATAACATTATGACCACCTGCCTAATATTGTGTTGGTCCCCTTTTTCCTGCCAAAACAGCCCTGACCCGTCCTGCACTGTGTATTCTGACACCTTTCTATCAGAACCAGCATTAACTTCTTTAGCAATCGTCTGTTGGATCGGATCACACGGGCCAGCCTTCGCTCCCCATGTGCATCAATGAGCCTTGGACGCCCATGACCCTGTCGCCGGTTCACCACTGTTCCTTCCTTGGACCACTTTTGATAGATACTGACCACTGCAGACCGGGAACACCTCCACAAGAGCTGCAGTTTTGGAGATGCTCTGATCCAGTGGTCTAGCCATCACAATTTGGCCCTTCGTCAAACTCACTCAAATATCCAACCCACTAACAGGTGCCATGATGAGGAGATCATCAGTGTTATTCACGTCACCGGTCAGTGCTCAGTATGTTATGCCTGATTGGTGTATATTGCACCTAATTTGCACTGAATGGAGAAAATCCAGTCATTCAATGTTAAATGGATTCACATATGCAACAGTAATACAATCTCTAGAGATATTATATTGGTTTAATTATAGTGATTGTAGTAGAAATCACAAAATTACTTCAATATCATCCTTTTTTTTTTTTGCTGTGATCATTGTTTTTTTTGGCTCAACAACAGCAATTAGCTTTCCTGGTGTCAGTTCTGAGTGGGTGTTTTTTGCTGAAGCGTTGAAACAGATCGCCTTTTCTTTAAAAGTTGCTCACTTCGCCGCTCCCCTGCGACTGTCTATTCTGAGAATGTGCTATTAACGGCACGCTGATCTGTGTCATCCAATCTCCCCTCCAATCGTCCTGTAGTTTTTCCTGCTTTTTCCTCAAACCTCTGTAACCCTTCAAAGACCTGCAGATCTTCACTTTTCTGCCTGGTGGCCAGGTGGTGGGTCATGAATGTAGGGGAAAGCGGGGTCAGCTGTAACATTTGTCACATATCTTTGGAAATAAAATATCCCTATGGCACCTGATGAACTCTATTCAGACGGGATTAGTTTTACATATGAGCGCGAAGTAAATGAATTACTACTGTAGTACCTCTGGGATTATATTCCTGTCCAAATTCTTACTTTGGAGGAAGGAGCTCTGTAATGCCACAGTAGTTTAGCTTGTAGCCTAACTGATTTCTGACCGCGGAGAGATTAATCCCAGTTTAAACAGGTGTCTCGTTTACGCATCTTTACAAATCAGACCTGACTTTATTCAGCATCACAATGCTCCACATTACTCTGAACTCACTGAAGGCAAATTGATCAAGCATCTAACGAGCACTTGAGCCATTCCAGGCTTTAAGTGATTGCTGAGAGGCCTCTGTCGAGAATGGATGAGTCATCACACGACAAGCCAAGGTGTCGTTCAAACACACACACACACACACACACACACACACACACACGACAGAGCTCATGATGGATCCGCTGACGCAGGCAGCTAGTGAGGAGGTGGAAATTACATTTGATTTAAAACCAGGCTGCGATCCAGCTCAGATTAGCAACAACGCCCAGAAATGATGGCTCAGTGAAAAATTTTTTTTGCACATTTTCAAACATTTTTATTCCAAATGCAGTAAATCAGCTTTGACATGTTTGGTGTCTGAAGTTCTTTAGTTTTGCACTGTAGCTCCCCGAAGGACAAGATACAAATAAATGGACAGTCTTTTTCAAAACGTAATGTACGTGAACGACAAACATTAAAACAAGTTTCAAAAGCCATCTAGACATTTACACACTGAGAAAGGAAGATACTGATTTCATTTCTGTGTTTTAGTGATAATGAAGGGACAGCCATGAAACACAGTAATGTCTACTCTTTCTTTATTTTGTCTTTGGTGTTTTGCACTCGAGTGATACCTTAAATCTTTCTCATAGATATTTCTACAAGCTCAAAGAAGAACTATATTATTATTATTATTATTATTATTATTATTAGGCGTAACCTCCTGGACTCTTTTTTTTTTAGGAGGCGGAGTGATACCAAACTTCACTAAAAAAATAATCAAATAAAAAATGTAAAATAAGACGGCTGCTTTATTACCACGTCCCAGCCACAGTGACGTTTTGTTCGTATTCACAGACGGGTTAAGCGAATTCGTGACCTCATCATTATCATTAGCAACAAGAACACAGTAGCTTCAGTGCAAAACCAAAGAAGCCGACGTCCGACACCCGACGTTTTACTAATAGTGTAAATTTGACATTTTTTTCGTTAGGACTGATCTCACCGGGTTAAATGGAATCCAATAAAACGCTCACATTGATCTTCATCTACATCTCGATCTATACACTTTATTTCTTTTTCTTTAAAACAGAAAATTATTTCACAACAGGCCGTCTCAAGCAAACCCTCACACAAACCTGCCAAACACCTACAAAACTGTATCAAAAGTGCACCATAGTGTTATACATATTTTCAATGTTTCAATCTTTTTTCACCTATATCAGTAATTAATATTATTATAATTTCATAATATTTATACAAATACCACTATGTACAAGGTAGAAATACACAAACCCACAAATAGCCCCGTATGTTCAGTTGATAGCCCCTCCCCTCTGTTCAGGACACGCCCCCTGTTTTCCCATGCACAAGCCTTTGGTCAGAAACCCAGGCTTATAAAGGTTGCAGCATGTCAGGACTGTCGGTATCACAGAGCCGGGGACATTTAACACATTTCAGCCAGTGCGATTAAACATTCTCACGACGTACACACAATGCTGTAATTGCGTCACATTCCGGACTGCCGCAAACGGAGGGGGGGATGCTGGGGTCAAGGGTCGGGGTGGGGAGGGGAGGGTGTGAGGTTCAGCGTGATCTGATCCAGCCTGCTCGGGGTGGGAACGCAGCAGGACTCGGAAACGCAGGCCGGCACGTTCCGCAGGGTTCCGCGAGGGGCCACTGTGCTGAACATTCTCAGTCTCTGGACTGGTAGAACAGAATGTAGCCCGACTCGGAGTTCTTGGAGATTTCCGAGGTAAGTCCGTAGAACTCCTCGATCGCCTGGGCGTCGATTTTCTGTCAGGGAAACACAAAAACCTTAGAACCTACAACATGCTGCCACAAAGGAACAAGCCAACAGTCGCTTATTGTGTACATGCATGACATGGTGCCATGATTTCAACCACTAAAATTTACATTTATCAAACTTTTACAGCTGAGGGATAATAGTGTACAGGGCCCAAGCTCAGGGGCCCAGCAGTGGCAGCTTGGTGGACCTGGGATGTGAACTCCCAGCCCTCCGATGATCAGCAGTCCAACGCCTTAAACACTGAGCTCCCACATCCCCCTATGATCCTGTAGCATGTCTGAGCCGACATTCTGATTAACTTTAGTTCCTATCTGCTAAAAGTTCATATTTACTGCACAATAAACGAGGAGCTTCTTCATCTATGTCCTCTCATGCAATGTGTACAGAGACATTACGAAGTAAAATAAAGAATGAACAGAAGACACAGAGACGGTCGGTGGCTCAGGTGAGTCTGGTGTCGATGACTAAAGTACGAGTCGAGGCAGTAAGATTCACTTCCCCATCCATAATGCACTTACTGTCCGACTATACAGTACAGTATACGGTGTAATAAGTAGAGTTGCATCCAAAAACATTTGATTTTTCCTGCAGTTATTTTTCAGAATAGAAAATCTACTTGAATTGGTGAGATTCCACCATATGTAATGACTTCTTTTAAGATCTGTACTCATGTTTGATACAAGTGACTGATGGACAGCTTTGGCTGAATGCGTGTTGTGATTTCACACGACACATCTCCACCCAAATCTGCAGAAAGTCTGCGGAAAATTACAAACTCCTCAGAATATGACAGAGTTCTCTTCATTTCTACGATAAAAAACACCACCACCACAAATTCCTGGAGGGATTGTAAGAGCAAGAATTCCTAATCACACTATCCAGTGGGGTCCCTTCTGAGTTAAAGCTTTCTTCCTCATGTTTCTCTTCACCACTGTAACATCTGGTTTCCTGATTACAGAAACCGAAATCTAAATCTGTATTGCTGTAAAGCAGCTTCATGAGCTGAATTGCTTAAAAAGAAGAAGAAGAAGATGATGATTGTAGCATGCTGGTTTGAACGGTTCGAGCCACTGCTGTTGTGAACGTGTTTAATTACCTCTACGATGTCATCATCGAAAAGCAGCCAGAAGTCGTGACTCTTGACGATAGCGATGTAGTGTCCACGGTTGGGCCCACTGTCAAGTTGAGAGCAATACGATAATAAGCACGGATATAAATTCTATAATAAAAATTACTGAAGGAAAATAATCAAACATATCGGTCACAAAATGTCCAGTTTGCTAAAAACCAACCTCCCACAATGCACTACCACGGCGACGAGGTCGTAAAGCCTTTCGGGATTGGTCGCGTCTCCGGATGTGTTGAAGAGGCGGAGCTCCAAAGGGAAGACCACGCGGTAGCTTAGCTTAGTGTAGCGCTGGAGCTGCTCCATGTATTTAAATCTCTTCAGGTGCAGGGCTAAAATCATGGGCAGCTTCTTCACCCTCATCCTGCGACACACGGCACACATTTACTGTAAACACACCGAGACTAAACGCGTGTGCTGAGCAAGACAAAATCTGACAGAGCGGTCAGACCAATTTATTACCTTTTGTGTGCCTCCTGTTTACTCCTACATTCCTCACAGTAGTATTTATATTCACTACACAGGGTCTCTGTATTGCTGAAGCCCCTGGACCAAAAACAAAACACACAAAAAAATTAAATTGCTTAAATGGAAACTCTCTCTCTCTCTCTGACGAAAACAGATACACACCTGAGGCAGTGTGTGATCGAAGTGTTCTGCTCAACGTCCACAGACAAATCCAAGAAGTCCTCATCCTTGCTGCTTATCTGCAGAAACGGAAATATTAGATACAAAAATCTCTAATACTACTAATAATAATCACTAATATCAGACTCATTAGGCTTTAAAAGTGGGCGTATAAGCCCAGCGTCTACTCATACAGTGCGCTTCTCAGCTAATCCTGGGTGCATTACCGTCTCGCAGGTGAGGCAGCGCGTCTCGTTGGTCAGCGTGCCCTGGAAGATCTCGTGTACCCATGTGGTGGACGGAGGAGTGCTGTTGCTCTTCTGTGAATCGAGTGTGCCGTTGGCCAGTTTGCCATTCTGCTTGTCCTGCTTCTTCTCCTCCTGCAGCAGGTCGGCTATAGTGTTCAGCAGGTAGTTGAGGAACTCGTGTGCATCCTGCTGCATGTAGTTATCAAAGAGCTCTGCAGAGACGGTGAGTCAGATTAATGACAAATGATTCACAAATTCGAAAACGATTCACTGAATGATTTGGTCTGTTAAGAGATGGGGTGTGTGTTTTATGGAATTGTTTTCATCTTTGGGATATATTCCTTCTTTACACTTACAATAGTCACTGATATTATTATTATTATTATTTTTTTTTTTTACAGACTCATTCCCCTCACCGTTCTCTTTGCGCAGCCGTGTGATAAACTTCTTTGGAGGGATGACTCCGACCTTCCTCTTCTGGTTGGCGATGCTGTGGAACAAGTCGGCCAGGCAGGTGAGCAGGTTCTCTTTGCGCCGTGGCTGACTCCTGTAGGCCAGGATCTTCTCCCGAAACGGCCGGCAGAAATACAGAGCCTGGAGCACCGAGTTGCAGTAGCAGGTGTTCCCGAACTGTGGAGTGAAAACGGGACACTCGAGTCAGACTTGAACATGTGATCGGAAGCGGTGCTAAAAAGACAGGGGTAAGTGTGCTTACGTTAACCAGTCCGAAGTAGTGCTCATTGACAGGGAACTGCTCCGAGCCAATTTCTTTCTCCAAAGCAGAGGCATTGGCGCCCTGCAATATAAACATACACAGCATGACAATTTCACCGGGTTTCCAGCAGTTATACACTGATCAAGCACAACATTATGACCAGTGCCGGGTGAAGTGAATAATTCTCCTCATCATGGCACCTGTTAGTGGGTGGGATATATTAGGCAGCAAGTCAACATTTTGTCCTCAAAGTTGATGTGTTAGAAGCAGGAAAAATGGACAAGCGTAAGAATTTGAGTGAGTTTGGATTTGAGCAAGGGCCAAATTGTGATGGTTAGACCACTGGATCAGAGCATCTCCAAAACTGCAGCTCTTGTGGAGGTGTTCCCGGTCTGCAGTGGTCAGTATCTATCAAAAGTGGTCCAAGGAAGGAACAGTGGTGAACCGGTGACAGGGTCATGGGTGTCCAAGGCTCATTGATGCACTTCGGCCCTCCCTTTTGAATTTTCGCCTTAAGAATTTTGCAAGAAGTTTGAATAAACTGAACAAAAGCGGAACAAAGCGAGTTTACAAATTTTATTTTTTTCAGTCGGTGAAAGCTGGCGAACTGTTTTTGTGAACAGATTGATGGCGTGGGTGGTCTGTTCTATTTTTAGCCCAAGCTTTGTGGCATGACTTCCTGTGAGGAGCCTTGACATGGAAATCTTGGCTTGGGTCAGTTCTTTGTAAGCAGCCATACAGTTTACATACACTTCGTATCGGTCATACTGTTAATATTTTTGGGCGGCTGGAACAGATTACCATGTAGAATTTACTTTATTTCTTATGACAGAATTCGTTCCGCAATACAAACGTTCGCCTTAAGAACTCGAATTAGATTCGTATGCAGAGGTTCTGCTTTAGTTACTTGCTCTCAGACTCACGTGTGTGCCGTGGCATATTAGACTGATGAGCTGTCAAAACACATCAGACACAAACACACTGGCAGGTTGTGCTGACAACCGGGGGGGTTATATGATTCTGTTCTGATCCAAAGAAAAGAAACGTGTTTTTATAAAAGCAACTCTAAAACATCACGACTCAGGAATCAGTACATTATACACGGCAAGTCAAAAACTCAAGCATACAGGGTTTATTTACTACTCAGTCGATAAATTACTCACTTTACTCGACTAATTAAAGCTGGAATGAACCTGAGCTTTACTTCTCACAGCCATGTTAGTAACACAAATCTGATTAGGGTTTCAAATGAGTGCATGTGTGTGTGTGTTTAAATGTAATTTATTGCCAAAACCTGATTATTCTGTACATGTAAACACACTCGCCATCACTTATAAAGGGAGGCGAGACAACAAGAGAGACAGGTAAGTGGACTTGTTCTTTAAATAGACAGACGGGTAAAACTCTGGTCTAACACACCATACAGAAATGTAGCAGGAAAAGTGCGAAAGGAGAAAACGAAGCCCAAAGAAATCGGATTTTTAATACTGATTCTGGCGAGGTATTAGAATCTGATACAGTCTGAAGTTGTGTGTGGTAATAAATCATCAGAAGTAAGAATAAGAGAGAGAATGTGTGTGTGTGTGTGTGTGTGTGTGTGTGTGTGTGAAGTGGTACAGACACCAGCTTGGTCTCACCACAACTAACACCCATACACAGCATATTTTCCAAAACCGAAACTTCTTTTTCCCCCTATTCATATGAAAATAGAGAAAACAGATTTATTTATATTTATTTATATCCGTTTATTTACATTTCTGCGCATTTCCGGGAAAGAAAAGTGTCGTTTTCGGTGACACAAAACACCACGTTTGTGTGCACAAGAAGCCGCAGCACAAAAGAATAACTGTGTTATTACCGTGTTATAACAATGCCAGGACGTTTAGGTGTGGACAGAGCCGCATGTGAAACGTTTTGGATCTCCTCGATCCGCTCAGACGGAAAGAAAAGAAAGTCTGAGCATTGTTTGATAATTTGGTTTGACACTATATAAAATTAAACAAAAGTTAAAGCAGACAGATTGAGGAGGAACGACGAGGCCGGAGCATGGGGAAGATAAATCCGGCACTAAATAAATGATTAGATAATTCTATAAACTATCAGTCAGGGTTTATTTCCTGTTTGCGTGATGGTTCAGCTCTCCACATCGCATCTGATGCTCTGTGTTTTGACAAACTTTAGCAGCTCGCATTTACTCACCAACAACTCCTAAAACCCTGGTAAGGTCTGATTCCTTTACGGCAAGTCAAGAATCGTACCATCGCTGCACTTCAACCAGACTAAAATTCACCTGGAATCATCACAACACTCTGATGTTCTCGGACATGACAAATCTGAAGGTGGTCAGTGGGGTTGAGGTCAGGGCTTAAACAGCAAAACTCGTGATCTTTTGCACCAAACTTAACACAAAGTGTCTTCAGGGAGCTCTGTGCTTTGTGCACAGGAGCATTGTCATGCTGGAACAGGTCTGAGCCTCAGAGACATTCTATACGATTGTATGCTTCCATGTTTGTGGCAACAGTTTGGGGAAGAACCACATATGGACAGTGATGGTCAGAAGTCCACAAGCATTTGGTGTTATGCTGTATTTGAAAGCTTATTCGGCGGAAGTAATTTGTGACTCCATTTGCGGTCATTTGCGGACTAAACCGTACGCGCTGTGTGAAAGCACTTAATGAGAAACAAACCCGACAGTAACGACTTTTCCGCATCCGAAGACTAGACTTTTAAAAGCTGTTCCACTTCTTCTTTTTTATCTTTTCTTTTTTTGCTTGATGCTGCACTTTTCCTTAACCTTAACCCTCGTTCTTGTTTTCCCCATGTGGGTCAGTTCGGGCGTTCGGACTCTTATACAATATATAATAGATGTATAATAGATATACAAGATGAAATAAACAAAATAATGGAAAGGAAATCAGCCTCTGAAAATAAATGAGAAATCTATATTTTCTAAACAGATCTTTCATTTTTGCACGGCTGGAGATGTGGGGCTGGATTCTTAATGGCAGTGATGCTGTTAAACAGGGAGTCAGTGTGATGGTGTGCTGAAATGCTTGACTGACTTACACAACAGAATAAAGTTTGTCTGAGGTTCACCACACCCCAACCGGAACAGAAAGTAGCTTCGGGAACTAAATGAGCTAGTCACAAGGGGGCATCTGATGAGTCTAAACGAAAGAAATATTATTTGGATATCCAGGCATAGTAACATACTGTTAGAACAAAGCTTAACTAAACACGGCGAACTCTGCCAAGCTGAGAAGCTGAGAAGACGCAGAGCCAAAAGTGAAAAGCAAGACACACCCCCGGGGTTGGGGCAAAAATCGTTCTAGGGGGTATTTACTTGAACAAACAGAAGACAAGCATAGAGTCATCACAAAAAAAAAAAAATACTGAGCTACTTTTCTATCTCTCTATACAATTTTTGTTTTTCTGGATTTTGTCAAGATATGATACTGTATCGATGTCCATAAAATTAAGGGATGGGTACAAAAGGCACAAAAGACTCGTTTAAATTTCTGGAGCACTTGGGAAATACTTAAGACAGATAAACGTGTGTATATATAATAACTCACAATTTATTTGTGTGTGTAAATCAGATGTATATGAACTTTTCCTCTAAATGGTGACTGTATAAAACAATCCAGGTGTGTTATGAAGAGAATAAACAAGTTAAATTCCTCTCTCTCTCTCTCTCTCTCTCTCTCTCTCTCACACACACACACACACACACACACAGTTTTGCTTAGTTAATGAGCCAGCCTTTCTCTTTACTCTTTAGAGTGCATTAATGTCAATGAGTCGGGCTTGAGGAAGTGTCAACAGTAAAGAAATGGTACAGTCCGTTGTAGGGGTGTTGAAAAAAATGTGACTTACGAGTCTTTCTGACATGGGTGGGGAACGATATTTTTACGTTCCTAGTTCCATTTTACTTCCTGTCTGTAATTATAAAAATGACCAAACTATTTTGTGTTTGCTTGGTTTTGGTGATAAAGACTTGAGAAAGGGCGTCAGATCCCCCCCAAACAGCCACAGTGTGTGTTTGGATGGTGCCACCTACTCTACAAGCATCTTTCACTATTACATATGTATTACTATCCTGACGATAATAATAATTATTATTCGTATTATTATTATTAGAGTCTCATGACAAAAACCATCAAATCTTAGCAGTACAGGACAAATGATGATGATGGGATTTACAACATGCAGTGACCTTCCTGCGTGATTTTTATGTCATAAAAAGATCTAATCTCCATATTACTTTGAACACAAGCAGTGGAGACTGATTACCGCAACAGCGCCATTAGTTTCCAGTGTTATTTACTGTTAGAATACGATTCTGGGGAATTATACGCACTACATCCGTATCATCACATTAAACATAATCAACGTAAGGGTTTCAAATCAGGATCTGTGTCATCGTTGTGCTTTACGGTTATTCACTTGTCATTGCTGGCTTGTGAATGTTTCATGCTAACCTACAAGCTGCAGCTTTAGTATAGCACGAAACCGCAGACCTCCGCTTTGCGGTCGCAGGGTTAAAACAAAATCACATGTGTACATTCTCAGCAAAAAGCCCAATAAAACGCGAATTGTACCTCAGCTTACTACAACAGCTTGTTATTAGGCCTACGGAAACATCCATAGTTGGCGCACAGGGAAAAACAGCTCGCAACTGCAAGCAAGCAAAAAACTGGTAGCCTAAAACAGCAAATCGCTCCGACTTTACACAAAACTGGCAAAGGATAGCGAAATGTGTTGTATAGCCCGTGCTTGAAACGAGAGATTTCAATTAAATTCGCTTACCATGGTACAAAAAGAGACAAATTTGGAAACTGTCATTAGGATTTCCATTCGGCCAGCGCCATCTTCCACCCAATCACCGCGCGGAGGCGAAAACGAGTCCCCAGTCAGGACCGAACGCAAAGACTAACCGCGGGCTGTGTCCCAAAATCCCTCCTTCTCGATATATAGGGCTCTACGTAGGACGCGGAAGTGCATCACAAACTATTAGCGTAGTGCACTCATTCAGCGCCTGGGTTGTCTATTTGGAATTCTGCCATGATGGACAAGCTACTGGGTCTTAGTGCTCGGTATTAAATCAACCTCATCCGAGCACCTGTATGATTAAGATGTTTTTTAAGAAAAACATCCGCGTTTCACTTCGTTTCCTGGTGTTGTTAGATGTACGCTTCATCAAAAACGAACACAAATCCTCATCTTTACATCTTACGTATTCAAACTTATATGGCATTTTAGATAGAAATGCGTTTAATAATAGAGACTTATTAACATGTAGATACGTGCCTGTGGCCACTGACAATAGTTTAAAAAAAACAACAAAAAACCGAAAAGCGTTTGGTCGTCTAATCCAACCGCATAGCGTCACATTTATAATACGTCATTTTATTCAGGCGATTACTAGAGACGCCTATTTTTTCCCCTTAGAAGGCCGAGTCGCAGGACCCCATCATTCTCTTTCCGCCCTAACCGCCATCTTGCGAGCAACCGGGGGTAAGATGTAGTCCCGTAATTGTTCCTAAAAATGGTGTTTTGCGCAAGTTTACCGAATTATAACGTCCTAGGAACATGAAATAGACTTTTCTGGTTGTTGATGTTTTAGAAAAAGTTCAGTCTGAGTGCTTTAAAACGAGTTAAATAGCAAAAAAAACGGAGCCGTATAGCGTTCGCGTGGCTGAGCATGTGGGTTATGATGAACAGCTCCATGGTGGTGATGTTTCCCCTCGTTATTTAGCTCAGGGTTAAAAATGTTCAAGTGTTCCCAACTTGATTAGGTTCCAAATGCTAGATGATTTCCTTATATAAGTTTACTTGATGCATTTCCACATCTGCTCTGCACAGTTCAGGTCTGATCTCGCATGTGCGTAGAGCCAACAGTAAACCAGGAGTCAGGATCTGTGGGGTCAGGATCTGTGTCAAGATTGTTCTTTATATCGTTTCATTCAAATTGGGAATTAGATTTAATGATGGAAAAGAGATCTGAAAGGAAGTGATCAGTCTTATAATAAGCTTTCTATGTAGCTATCGGGCCCAGTCGTTAATAATCATAATGACAGGTCTGCCCTGGGCTTTCTAATTCAGTCTCATACATATGATCTGTACTAATGTGTAACTCTAAAAACTTACAAAAATGTCTACCTCTTAATTCAGTAATCAGCCATCATGACGAACACAAGAGGCAAGAGGAGGGGAACCAGGTACATGTTTGCCAGGCCCTTCCGCAAGCATGGTGAGTGAAATCATATATTGACATGATAGATGTATTCAGCTGCATTTCAGTACATGTCTTTATAGTGATGCTCCCCCCCCCAACAGGCCCAGTTCCTCTGTCCACTTATATGCGCATCTACAAAAAGGGAGATATCGTTGATATCAAGGTAAGCAAAGTGACGTGTGTGTGTGTGTGTGTGTATGAGATTGAGATTGTCAAATAGGGTAGCATTAGACTGAAAATTTTCTTATTTCAGTCTCTTTAAATCGAATATCAGATGGTCACCTGCTTGCAAATATTTCATCTATGTGTAAAAAAAAAAAAAGTGGCAGAAAGTTGCGCTGCATGCCAAACACATGTACCATGTATTTCACAAGAACATTAACTAGCATTAGTCTTAATGGTGTTATAACGTATTACAAACTGACCACAAGCAAGCCATTCAATTAATAGCCAACAGTAATTTTACTGAGGCTGTGATTTGTGGCACGTTCTTGTACATTTCTGGAAATATAGATTTCTAGCTTTTGATGATTTAGATTCTGTTATGATTTAAATATAGACTTGAATGAGAGATGATGATTAATTACTCTAAATCCTTTGTCACTAGATGCTGTTATTCCTCACACTAACACATCCATCCTTGTTTTCCTGTACCTTGATGAACTCTAGAAAGGGTTTCTAATAGGGACAGAAGGAATGTGATTTTATTTTTTTACCCCCAGATAGGTCACACCCTGATGTCTGCTAATAATTGTTTGTTGTTGATAGGGTACAGGAACCATTCAGAAAGGCATGCCTCATAAGTGTTACCACGGCAAAACTGGACGCGTGTACAACGTCACACAGCATGCTGTAGGCATCATCGTCAACAAGCAGGTCAAGTAAGTACAGCGCAACAGCTAGCACACTTAGGCTGGAGTTAACTGTTCACTGTTTAATTAAAGCACAAGCTGGTGAAAGAAATGAAAGGCAGAGTTGGTCTTTTTTTTCCCTTCTTGCCATGTGTCCTAAAATATCATTGTGTATCTAATATAGCAATAAAAAAAATCAAATCAAATTTTCCATACAATTTTTCGCTTCTAGTATTTATCACCAAGCAAGATGTCGTGTCACATACATACCCCATCTTCACTTTGCCACAAGGGCCTCTTTATGTCCTGTGTGGTCATTCATGTGGGGGAGAGAAATCCTCCTTATGCACCCTGGCCAGACTGTCTCATGTCTCTACCAGATTGTCAATAAGGACACATCGAGTTATTCATTCCTTTCTCCTCAATCAAACTTGAACCACTTCACCTGTGACCACATTCTCATTGACTTTTTTTCTGTTTTTTCTTCCTGCAAGGGGCAAGATCCTGGCCAAGAGAATTAACGTGCGCATCGAGCACGTGAAGCACTCGAAGAGCAGAGAGAGCTTCCTGCAGCGCATCAAGGAGAACGAGAAGAGGAAGCTGGAGGCCAAGGCCAAGAACTCCTGGGTGGAGCTCAAGCGCCAGGTAACGCAGCACATTTTGTGTCCCTCTCCTCCCTATGATCGGGTGAGAGAGATGCTAATTAATCCTGATTCAACATTTGGATCCAGGATAGATAAACGTCAGGCTTCATCCTTGTGTGAATTCGGATAAAACACTCGGTGATTTTTATTGGGCAAATTGTTTTTGTCAGGGACGATACGTAAGAACGTACAGAGTTTGAAGATTTATTTGCAGATGTTGGAATAGCACAGAAATGAGATTTCACTTGTGTAGTGTGAAAGTCAACCTCTGTCTAGTTTTAAACTTGTGTAAATCTTTTAAATACTTGAGTAAAGTTTAGAATAAGATGTCAAACAGTGTGGTATGCAACCAAATGGAGTTCAACCTGAAGAAGACAAGCTGATGAAGTCATGCTCATGGAGTTAGTTTTATTTTAAAGATTACTCGGGCCTGCCTTGATGAGAGGCTAGAAATCCATCTACAGTTAATTATATGTACAATGTACTCACTAATACACTGCAGGTTAAGTTCTAAGTTTTTACACACCCACACTGAGTTGCTTACATATCTCATTATCCATTTATTGCTATCAATGATGGCTCAATTGCATGTTTTTATGTATTTTGTTTACCTTTCTTTTCTTTTCCTCTTTTTTACCCCCACCCCTCCCCTTCTTCTGCATAGCCCGCTGCCCCTCGTCCAGCCCACTTCGTCAGCACCAAGAACAACAAGCCCCAGCTCCTGGAGCCCATCCCCTACGAGTTCATGGCATAAATCTGCTGACCAAATAAAGACCGTTATATACACACGTCTGTCTGTGGATCAGTTTTTGCTTGTGCTCATTGTGTCGTTACTATGTTTTAAACTCTTGTTGTCGTAATGTGTGAGTTGAGAACTGTTAGTACCTGAAATCAGTGTGGTGACTCGAAAGTAGTCTTTATTATAGACATGAGAATCAATTACATGTCTTCTGATGCACTTTTATTGCTATATCCTTCAGAATGATGAATGGAATCTGATTGGCTCTCTGCACTCATGTGTGCTGGCTTTTGTTGGAGTAAATAAAACTGGACAAGCTTTTTCAAGCAAGATCATTTAATACATCCTTTAAAGAATGAGAGTCTTTTGAAGGCTAGTGTGATTACAGGATCTAAGTAGCCTGTGTGTGAAAGGAGGTGACTCTTGGTTGCGTTTACACTGATCTGGCATAACATTATGACCACCTCATATTATGACCACATCGTCAAGTTCGCTGATGACACGACCGTGGTGGGTCTCATCAGCAAGAATGATGAGTCGGCATACAGAGAAGAGGTGCAACATCTAACAGCCTGGTGCAGAGCCAACAACCTCTCCCTGAACGTCAACAAGACCAAAGAGATGGTTGTTGACTTCAGGAGAGCACAGTGTGACCATTCTCCGCTGTCCATCGATGGCTCCTCTGTGGAGATCGTCAAGAGCATCAAATTCCTTGGTGTCCATCTGGCGGAGAACTTCACCTGGTCACTCAACACCAGCTCCATCACCAAGAAAGCCCAGCAACTTCCTGAGGAGGCTGAGGAAAGCCCATCTCCCTTCCCCCATCCTGACTGTGTTCTACAGAGGAACCATCGAGAGCGTCCTGAGCAGCTGCATCACTGCCTGGTTTGGGAACTGCACCGTCTCAGATCGCAAGACCCTTCAGAGGATAGTGAGGACAGCTGAGAAGATCATCGGAGTCTCTCTCCCCTCTATCACAGACATTTACACTGCACGCTGCATCCGCAAAGCCAACAGCATTGTGGCTGACCCCACACACCCCTCACACACACTCTTCACCCTCCTGCCATCTGGAAAGAGGTACCGGAGCATTCGGGCCCTCACAACCAGACTGTGTAACAGTTTCTTTCCTCAAGCCATTAGGCTCCTCAACACCCGGGACTGAACTGTTCTACACTCTCACTCAGGACTGAACTGTTCTACACTCTCACACACACACTCACTCAGGACTGAACTGTTCTACACTCTCTCACACACACACACACACTCTCACTCAGGACTGAACTGTTCTACACTCTCTCACACACACACACACACTCTCACTCAGGACTGAACTGTTCTACACTCTCTCACACACACACACTCTCACTCAGGACTGAACTGTTCTACACTCTCTCACACACACACACACACTCTCACTCAGGACTGAACTGTTCTACACTCTCTCACACACACACACACACTCTCACTCAGGACTGAACTGTTCTACACTCTCTCACACACACACACTCTCACTCAGGACTGAACTGTTCTACACTCTCTCACACACACACACTCACTCAGGACTGAACTGTTCTACACTCTCTCACACACACACACACACTCTCACTCAGGACTGAACTGTTCTACACTCTCTCACACACACACACTCTCACTCAGGACTGAACTGTTCTACACTCTCTCACACACACTCTCACTCAGGACTGAACTGTTCTACACTCTCTCACACACACACACACTCACTCAGGACTGAACTGTTCTACACTCTCTCACACACACACACACACACTCAGGACTGAACTGTTCTACACTCTCTCTCACACACACACACACACACACACTCACTCAGCACTGAACTGTTCTACATTCACACACACACTCTCACTCAGGACTGAACTGTTCTACACTCTCACACACACACACACACTCTCACTCAGGACTGAACTGTTCTACACTCTCTCTCACACACACACACACTCACTCAGGACTGAACTGTTCTACACTCTCACACACACACACACACTCTCACTCAGGACTGAACTGTTCTACACTCTCTCACACACACACTCTCACTCAGGACTGAACTGTTCTACACTCTCTCACACACACACACACACTCTCACTCAGGACTGAACTGTTCTACACTCTCTCTCACACACACACACACACTCACTCAGGACTGAACTGTTCTACACTCTCTCACACACACACACACACACTCTCACTCAGGACTGAACTGTTCTACACTCTCTCACACACACACACACACACTCTCACTCAGGACTGAACTGTTCTACACTCTCTCACACACACACACACACACTCTCACTCAGGACTGAACTGTTCTACACTCTCTCACACACACACACTCTCACTCAGGACTGAACTGTATATTAACTCTCTGTCTCTCTCACACACAGATACACACACTCTCTCTTGACTGTGTGGACGCACACACACACACACACACACATAATTTATACTGTTCATTACTTACTGCACTACCTCTACCTGTCATCCGCTGCTATAGTTATATTTATGTTTATTCTATTTGCACTACCTCAACCGCTGCTATGTATTTTTGCACAATATTTTTGCACAATACTTTTTTTTTTTTTTTTTACATCATTTCACTTTATCTATTTTATTTCACTTACATTCCAGTACACGTTCTTTTATTTCTTTTCAGCGCTAAGTGTCCTGTGTTCTTTTGTGTTGTCTTTATTGTATTTATTGTCTTTTTTGCACTGTCTTGTCTATGCTCTGTTTGCACCTAGCTGCACACTGTGCACTTTACGTGGCTAAGACAAACTTCTGTGGTGTTGTTTGTTGTTTTGTATTGAACTTGTTGTTGTATGTTTATGTAGCACCAGGTCCTGGAGAAACGTTGTTTCATTTCACTATGTACTGCGCCAGCTGTATGTGGTTGAAATGACAATAAAAGCTTCTTGAATCTTGAATCTTGAATCTTGAACCTGCCTAATATTGTGCTGGTCCCCCTTTTGGCTGCTAAAACGGCCCTGACCTGTCGAGGCATGGACTCCACTAGATCCCTAGAGGTGTGCTGTGGTATCTGGCACCAAGATGTTAGCAGCAGAAGTCCTCTTAAGTTGTGAGGTGGGGATTGGATTTGTTTGTCCAGCACATCCCAGAGATGCTTGATTGGATTGAGATCTGGGGAATTTGGAGGCAGAGTCAACACCTCAAACCCGTTGTTGTACTCCTCAAACCATTCCTGAACCATTTTTGCTTTGGGGCATTGTGCATTATCCTGCTGAAAGAGGTCACAGCCTTCAGGGAATACAGTTTACATGAAAGGGTGTACATGGTCTGCAGCAATGCTTAGGTAGGTGGTACGTGTCAAAGTAACATCCATGTGGATGGCAGGACCCAAGATTTCCCAGCAGAACATTGACCAAAGCATGACACTACCTCCACCGGCTTCCCTTCTTCCCATAGTGCATCTCGGACCACATGATGTAAAAGAAAGTGATTCATCAGACCAGGCCTCCGTCCATTGATCCGTAGTCCAGTTCTGATGCTCACATGCCCATTGTTGGTCGCTTTCGCTGGTGCACAGGGGTCAGCATGGGCACCCATACACAACAAACTGTATTCTGACACCTTTCTATCAGAACGTCTTCAGCAATTTGAGCAACAGTAGCTCATCTGTTGGATCGGATCACACGGGCCAGCCTTCACTCCCCAATGAGCCTCGGCCATCCATGACCCTGACGCCGGTTCACCACTGTTCCTTCCTTGGACCACTTTTAATAGATACTGACCACTGCAGACCGGGAACACCCCACTAGAGCTGCAGTTTTGGAGATGCTCTGATCCAGTGGTCTAGCCATCACAATTTGGCCCTTCATCAGACTCGCTCAAATCCTTACGCTTGTCCATTTTTCCTGCTTCTAACACATCAAGTTTGAGGACAAAATGTTGACGTGCTGTCTAATATATCCCACCCACTAACAGGTGCCATGATGAGGAGCTCATCAGTCTTATTCACTTCACCTCTCACTGTTCACAATGAAATGGCTGATCGGTGTATTTGTGTACTTGTGATTTGCAGTCACGCCTCTTAAATTTGCTCTGGGGAAAACATACATTTAAATAGTGAATAATGAATTTGACACCATGAAGAAGTGTATCAGATACAAAGTGAGGCAGTTTTGTTGAAGGAGAGATGTTGGCGTGGATTTTCACATTTCAAGCACTGTAAACTAGTGAACACTAGAGGGTAGTGTTGACAAACCTTAAACTTTTCTCCAAATTATGGCTGGATTTGGGATTGATTGAGGATCCATGTTAGGAAGCTTGTGTAATCAAGCAAAGTGTACCAAGGAAAACAAAACTGGCCTTTTTTGTGATTAATATCTAATTAATATACCACAGTGCTCTCTTATAAACTACTCTGAATAATATTAGACTGATTAAATAATTTTTTGTTGTTGCAGTTTTCTTTCTTGTATTAATAATTACTTCAAAATCACAAAATACCCAACAGTAAACGCAGGGTCCATGCGCTAATGCTATTGCAACTAGCAAGCTAGCAAGACTTAGCTAGCAATAGTTTGCGTTTTACAAAGCACCATATGTCATCATAAATGCTCCTATTTCTATCACTTTTAAATTTTCTTCAGCAATTTCACCATATATAAAGACAATAAAAAGAAGAAAACATTCTCCATTAGATATGTTGAATGACCCTGTACATATTAGGCATAGCATCTTGTGGGAGCTAAAAATAATGTGAGGTGATTAAGTCTTTGGGCAAATCTTAGGTCAGTTAATCCAGTCGACACTACTGACAATCTAATTTGAGGTTAAAGAAAAAAATCAAAAGTCCAGTCTCATAGCATTATACTTTTTACACCTGCCCAGCACACACTTACGCGGTTCTGTTGCAACTGTTGCAACAAATATGGATGTACACAATTGTATAGAATGTCTTTGTATGCTGTAACAATATTATTTCCATTCATTAGAGATATTTGACAAGGTGTGTTGAGGTTAGAGTGGAAGCACTCGAGTGTCTCAACCTGACTGAACACCTTTGGGATAAACTGGAACACTGACTTGCTCCCCAGACCCCTTGACCCATCATCAGTTCTGACCTCACTAATACTGCTCCACAGCCATGCTCCAAAATCAAGAGTGGAAAGCCTTCCCAGAATAGTGGCGCTTATTCTAACCACAAAGGGGGAATAAATCTGGAATGGGATGTTCAACAAGCACATATGACTCTGACGGTCAGAGTTTCACAAACATTTGGCCATGTAGCGGAGTCCTTTTTTACAAGAGTGATTTGAAAACCATTTATTTATTGTCTATTTATTCATTTAATGTTGCGCTTTAATGTTGCGGAACGTACAAAGTGATGATGCTGGAGAATCTTTTCATAAACGTTAATTCAGTAAACTTCTACATCTGTTACAGCTGACCAATCAGAATTGAGAATTCAACAGCACATGTCTAAATATTACAAGTTACAGGTGTTGGTCATTTTTATATATTAATTCAGCCCCGTTAAATAGGGGGTGCCGATAAATTTAGAGGTTTTGTATAAATATATTTGTGTGCTTATTGCGTGGACGGACCATTTCAGGTGTGAAAGTCTAATGTAGTGTGTGTGTGTGTGTGATGTTCAGTGCATACACACGGCCCACCTCTGTCTGTGTTGACGTTCTTTGTGTATCCAGAGTGGCTGAATGGTTGACTGGATATCTGACAAATATGTTATCTCGTCCCTGCTCAGTAAATTTACCCAATATTTACTTCAATTAGGGTTTCCTGAGATAGGAGCCACACACATACATGTGTGTGTGTGTGTGAGAGAGAGGGGGCTGATTTATTAATGGTCTCACAGGCAGCTTCATTTTTCTTTAACGTCATCTACATGCCACCCCATCCTCACTCCAATTAAATCGCTTTATTGTATCAGGCTAATCAGATGTTGCTAAACTTTTGTATCATCTGTTTGACCTCATGAGATATCGACAAATCCGTTTCTCATCTAACACAAATCGACTGCATTGGCACCTGTGTTGGTTCTCTTCTCTGGACACACAGACCTGAGTGTGAGTACGACGACAATAAGGTGAAAGGGTCAGCGTGCTCTGTGAGAACGTACAGGAACAGGCTGATAACCTCAACAAATGCTGTGCATATCCGTTGTCCACAGAGGGCAGATGATAATATGTCCTGTGCTATCATGCCGCTGTTGGTACAGCCACATATTTAACCAGCTGAATGCAGATGACCGGGTCTCGCTGAGCCAAAAGCCAAAGCAATCCATCAGCGAGTGACACGGCGGCCTGGTATTGATAAGTGAATTCTTGCAACTGTTAGGCTGCTTGTTAGTACTAAACACCTTGTGACTGTCCGACCCGGTCTGCCTAAATTCATCCTCGATTGAAACCACTTTAGATACTGAGCAGATGAAGGAATATTTCTGCATAAGATCCATAGTGTTGGTTAAATGTAACTATAAATGGTCATCCCACAGCATCCTGTGCATTTTGTGACAAATAAAATGACTGACATGCCATGGACGCTTCATGCAAGTCCAAAAGTGTCCTCCATGGAGTGGACATTCCATCAGTTTTCACTCAGATAACCAATAATTTCCCATGAATGCACCACAGCGCCAGTGGGAGTTCACGAGTTTCCACTGTGACCTCTGACCTTCTAATGATAACCTATGGATTGTATTGGGAATCCCATCATTTAGCTCTGTTTATTTTATTTGTGAACTGCTACCTCAACGTGTCCTGCTTGTATTACCTGCCTGGTTATTGTTGGGTAGATTAAGTGGTGGTCTGGTGGTAGTAACAATGTATTTCCTGTTGTCTTTTCCAGGTTAAATGAATTCTTGTATTTTTGATGAATTGCTGCTGTTTTTCTGAAGTGTTAGTGCTATTTAAAATAGTGCTCTTTACACATACAGTGATTTTATTGCTGTTTCCAGTTGCCGTACTATGAGGTCAGCAGTGGGTGTTCCTACTACTGGTTGCCATAGTACTAATTTTGATCCCTTTGTGGTTGGTCTAGAATTCCACCTGACAACAAATCGGGTTTCTTGAAGCTAAATGAAACAAGCCGCGCAGGCGGTGTCATGCTTTGGTCAATGTTCTGCTGGGAAACCTCGCGTCCTGCCGTCCACATGGATGTTACTTACCACACGTACCACCTACCTAAGCATTGCTGCAGACCATCTACATCTTTTCATGTCAATGGTATTCCCTGATGGCTGTGGCCTCTTTCAGCAGGATAATGGCACAAAGCAAAAACGGTTCAGGAATGGTTTGATGAGTACAACAACGAGTGTGAGGTGTTTACATGTCCTCCAAATTCACCAGATCTCAATCCAATCCAGCATCTGTGGGATGTTCTGGACAAACAAATCCGATCCATGGAGGCCCCCACCTCGGAAATTACAGGACTTAAAGGATTTGCTGCTAACATCTTGGTGCCAGATCCCACAGCACACCTTCAGGGATCTAGTGGAGTCCATGCCTCGACGGGTCAGGGCTGTTTTGGCAGCAAAATGGGGACCAAGAAAAATATTAGGCAGGTGGTCATAATGTTATGCCTGATCAGTGTATCTGAATCATATCATAAGAGGTTAAAGAGAAGCAGTGCGTGGGCAATGCTAGATATTCCCACATCTAGTCACCAATGATCTCATGTCACCGAAAGTTGCCAACATTCACGTGGAATTGAATGATCTAATTTGCTGTATGTGTGAAAGTGTTGATTCAACAACCGCTTGAATAATGACAACAGTCCTGGCTTTCATTCAAATGATGGGTTTATATTATTGTACTGACAGGAACATGTATGACGGACAATGTGCTATATAATCTAACGCTAAAAATCAACAGATTTTAAAACATGCTAGAATTTTAACAAGAATGTATAATTATTGATATATTGAAGTTTTACTGTAAGGATTTTATGTTTATGTAACAGGGCAGGAGTTTCCAGTATTTAAAGCCAGTAATTTGTCCCCCATGTGAAAGTCTTCAGTCTTCTCCAGTTTCTCTGGAAAAAACATGACAAGCTGTATTTTTTTTCATTATTAATTTCAAAAGAAACTAAAGGAACACAGGTGAGAAAAAAGTCTTATTTATTTGTTTAGTAGTGATGATAAAACTGTCGCACAGAATTTCCACAAATGGTTAAACAGCATGAAGTGTTCAACTGCAATTTCATTTATAGAAAAATAGTCCACTTCAGGGTAATAACAGTTAATGCTGCATCCTACAACCACATCATTCTTGATTATTTTCCTGTAACAGCACATCCCCAGCTGTTTTATTTCTTATATATAATTGCAGTCCAGCTATAAAGTGCAGAACACAGATTGGACAGATTGTGTAACATGGGCTTGAACGCGTGGCACGTGACTCAGTTCTCCCAGCAGTGCTAGAGGAGCCGAGAGGCACTGACTCATAAGCAGTTACTGATTGAATAAAGCAAGAGTAAATAGACTCAAGGGAAGAGAAGAGGCTGAGGGGGGAGATGTGGGGTTGTGCTGGGGAGTGGATGAAAGCAGTCATGGAGTACGAGCTCCTTAATCATGCCTGCTTGACACTCACAGATTGAGGCCGTCAAGCAGCGAGGCAGCCATATCGACCTCGCGTTACATATTAACCACGGCAACAAGCAAACACGCAAGATTAGGTGATAGGAAGATGAGACATCATGGTGTCTTGTCTTCTTCATTCGTATTTCGTATATGGTCCCTCTCTAGCGTCTGTCACTATTCTTCTATCATCTGGTGTGGTGATAGAATGTACAAGAAGCCAAAGGGCTGAGGTGAAGGTTTGACCGAGAGCCTTGTTGTTTTGAAACACACACTATGAATTAAACTCCAGCACTGGCCAAGAGCCAGTGTTTGTCTTTTTTTCTTTGCTTGTTGCTGGTTATCAGTGCAGAGCCATGGTCATTCAGATACAGAGACAGTTTTATTGATCCTGTCCACAGAAGGGTTGGGACACTGCAGGACCGGATGGGCAGGAGGACGAGGAAAGGCGGGGATTAGATAGCAGGAAGGCTGACTACAATGTTATTGTTTGGCTTGCAAGGTGAATACGCACAATTACGGCATGACTAGAACACATGAAAATGACGTCCGGGTTTCCGGGAGCAATTTGAAATGGAAAATGTTAGGCTACAAGCTGAAATAGCTAAAGCTACAGTCAAACTACTCTGTCGATGAAGCAGCAAGTTGCAAAGAAAAACTAACTACACTGAACTGTGTGTGTGGGGGGGGGCATTTTGATTTTATTGTGCAGCTAATTTATTGTGAAATTGACAGGTCTCACTTTACTTTCATTTCTGAAAATCTCTAACTAGCTAGTTGGTGGAAAACAATAGTGAGGTACCGGACAAGCAACAATATTTTGAATATATCTCAGCTACTGCTCCACATTTTAGCATTGCTACTTATAGCTAGCTAGCTACTCCATTACACTGCATTTTACATCAGAATTAACTGTTGGAGTTTATAAAACACCTCAGTGTTAATTTTTTTTAAAAATCCTTCAGTCAAAAAGCTGACCATAAAACTCCACGCCAAAATAAATGCAATTTCCTAATGGAAACAAATGCACATGGTCCAAAGCTGACTAAACCTGATGCAGGTGTGTGCAAAAGTTAACACACCCCCAGATCCATTTTAAGTGTATCTAAAGATATTTGCAGTTATAAAAAATATAATATATTAGATTAAATCTATTAGATTATCTAGCAGTTCTTCTTGAAGGTTCTATTATAACTCTGCCTGAATTTATACTCTGCCTTACTTATAGTCAAGTCTACAGAATGAAAATCTCATTCTAAAACTATTGTTTAAGTCATTTTGCCTTTTGGATTATGCTCAAATGAATTTCTTTCAACATCAATGTGGGTTTGCTTTTGTACTGAACTGTACCTCAGCTCACGTGACCAAAACATCATCTACTCCGACTAACTCTCCTATATAATCTTTACTTTTGAGATTAAAACAGAGCTTCGTAATATTCACCCTATCTTGTTATCTCGAAAATAAAAACATTTCTTTCATAAACGGTGATGATCTATGTATATATATTACGGCATGGGTGAACAGGGTGTACTTGGTGTATCGTGATTTTTATATTCGTTTATCTGCATTATTTATGCACTTTATTATCATTATCATTATAACCATCAGTCGTGCAGTTGACTCGGGTTGAGGGACATCGAAAGATATCATGAGTCACCGAAGAGATATAAAGCTGATACACAGGGCTGTTTTCGGACTTTATGACAGAAAAGAATAGCACACGGCTGCTGTAAATCAGACTTATCATAAACTTTACCAGTTATCGATAAACCAGGATTGTGTATCATAAATTCTGTGTATATATGTGTGTGGGTGTTGTGTATTATTAATTGATCATGAATGGCAGTCCTTCAGACACAGACAGACACATTTCAGGAGCCAGTTTTGACAGTTTAATACCTTCCATCAATCTTTGTCAGACTAGCCCAAAGACCTTCATCCCCAATCGCATAGTTTTACAGGCCAGCGGCTATAAAGAGGGTAGTTCAGGCTAACACAGATAAAATGCTGTGCTAAATCAGACGGTTTTGCTCAGTTATGTCCACATTATATTTGACATTATTTTACATATCGTATTCATTCCATTTTCCAGTGCCAAGTTCATTTTTCTAGTTTTCTCGTCTATCTATTAAGTTATGTCATTATCAAGAGATAAATGTTTTCATTGTGTTGTCTCTTGATACTGAGAAGCCTACGCATGAGTCTCTCACACAAATTCATACCGAGGAGAGATATAGTGATTAAAGTGTTAAAGCATTAAAGTGGAGGTTGTAAGAACTCAAATAATTAAGCCAAAATTGTAGGTTTCTGCAATATTACAAATGTAAACACAGGCATTTATGGCATTTCTTTGTTACAGTTATACACATACACTACACGGCCAAAAGTTGTGGGAACAGTTTGGGGATGACCCCTTCCTGTTCCAACACGACTGCGCACCAGTGCACAAAGCAAGGTCCATAAAGACATGGATGAGCGAGTTAGGTGTGGAGGAACTTCACAAAGTCCTGATCTCAACTTGACAGAACACCTTTGGGATGAATTAGAGTGGAGACTGCAAGCCAGACCTTCTCGTCCAACATCAGTGCCTGACCTCACAAATGCTCTTCTAGTGGAATGGTCAAAAATTCCCATAAACACACTCCTGAACCTTGTGGAAATCCTTCCCAGAAGAGCTGAAGCTGTTATAGCTGTAAAGGGCGGGACAACTCCATATTACATTCATGTGCATGTAAAGACAGACGTCCCAGTACTGGTCTGGCTCACAGTCTCCACTCTAATTCATCCCAAAGGTTGTGCTGAAACACACCACCTGAATTCAATGATTTGGAGGAGTGTCCCAAAACTTTTGACATTATAACTTTTGACTTTATAACTTTTGACTTTTTATTTATTTATTTATTTATTTTTTTTAACATAAACACGTAAAAAAGTGTATAGAAAAACGAAAAAACACAAATATAACTGAGTTCCATGGCGTTGTTATCCAGCTGAACATTTTATACCTCTCGCGTGGAAGCACGGGTAACGTCGGTTAATGCTAATTAGGAATGACCCATAATTGGTTACAGTTGCTTATAATTAGACTCGTCCAAATGCTTTCTAGTTTTCTTTTTTTTTTTATATATATTTTAACCGTACTTTAATTACGAGCGGCATATGTAATACATCTCCATATCTACATGTCGAGCCGTGTACTTATTTTGTCTGCGCTAAATGCAGCTCCGTCCTCCCTGGGTGATAATGGTACAGTCCACGGTTAATAAAAAAGGCACCAAAAGGACGCTTGTCCGTCGTACGGCGAAAAAAGTTAATTGATGTGCCACCGACGGGAAAGAAAGAAAGAAAATCGAGTGAATTCATCGTGAATAAAATGGGAGAACGTTTCAAAGATCCGACTAAGAACTTCGTGTGCTCCTTCTTCAACTGCAAGGCTTCATTTTCCAAGTCCTGGAAGCTGGAAGCTCATTACTGCAAACACACCGGGCTGGTAAGAGACAAAACAGACAAGTAAACAGCAATTCACAGACCACTTTCTCTCATGCTTTTGTCTTCATACTTTAGAGACCTTTCGCATGTGATAGCTGTGATAAAAGTTTTTGCACCCGCTACCAGCTGACCAGGCACAATCTGAGCCACAGTGGGAAGAAGCCGTACCAGTGAGTCCTTCTGTACACATCACCATCTTCCTCTATTATAATCATGATGAGCTTCATTAACTGTGTACACTCAATCTGCAGATGTTTAGTGGATGGATGTTCTGAGGGCTTTACCAGTACTGCAGGGTTAAAGAACCATGTTGAACGTGTGCACCAGCACAAGGAGACGCACTATGTGGTGAGTATAGTGAGCCATACAAACATCTGAGAACCCATGTCCTTTCTGAAAAGGAAGATAAGGGTTTGTAGGAATCAAACGCAACTAAAGCTCCACTTTTAATGTGCACTGAGTGAATTCACTTATGCTGAGATGAGTTAGGCCACAGGTTCCCAACCCTGGTCCTGGAGAAAATGTCACCTGATCACTAGTCAATTAATTACCAGCCCTTCCTGAGTGGGAGATGTTTGAGCAAGAAAAATGCTAACTTGTGCACATGGTGATTTAAGTTTACTCCAATGTTCCTGGTGTAACAAGTTTACCTGTTTTAATATTAGTGAAATCATTGAATTTCTCTTTACATTAACCTGACCCTTCCTATAGTTCAAAATAAATTGGCAGCTAGTTCTTTTTCTTTCCTAAAATGCAAACACCAATGAACACTGGTCCTGTGCAAAGTTTAACAAGCTGATTAAAGTTGTTTTGACACTGTCATGATTTTCTTTCTTTCTTCCTAAAAATGGCAAATTGTAATCGTTAAACTCTGCACCATGTGAAGAGCTTTCCTAATTTATTTTTTTTTGCCCATTTTTGTTCAGTGTGACCATGAGGGTTGTTTGAAAGCCTTCCATAAGAATAACCAGCTGAAGTCTCACAAATGTGAGCACATGAACCAGCTACCGTTCGAGTAAGTAAGGACTGATTGTACCTACGCTTCTCGTTTCTCACCTGCATGTTGATTTGCTCAACTGAACTCTTACAGATGTCAATATGAGGGCTGTGGGAAGAAGTATGCGACCTCTAAAAAGCTGCAGAAACATGAGAAAGTGCATGATGGTAAGGTTCAAATAAAAACAATTATAAAAGCCCTTGTGTTTAATTACTCTGTTTATATTATCCTAATGTTGAACCCGTAGGTTATCCGTGTGCTGAAGAGGGCTGTACCTTCCAGGGAAGAACGTGGACTGAGTATCAGGCACACAGGAAAGCGGAGCACAGAGGTAACCTGCTCCATCTGAGGAAATCTTGTGATCTTGTGTTTTTGAGTTATAATCTGCTTCTATATGCAGAGATTCTGCAGTGTGACAGCTGTACCAAGGTTTTCCATAATGCCTGGTTCCTAAAGAAACACAAACTCCATGTCCACATGGGTGTACGCCGTGTCTTCAAGTGCACCAAGGAGGGATGTCTGAAAACCTACTCAACCCATTTCAACCTCCAGAATCATATTCTTTCCTTCCATGAGGGCAAGCGCTCCTTCATCTGCTCTCATGACGGCTGTGGGAAAGCGTTCGCCATGGAGGTGAGAAACGGTTCCGAAACGGAGGTGACGAGTGGTTTGGGCTTTGAGTTTTAAAAAGAATCTTTCCTTTGCGTTCACAGGAGAGTCTGAAGAGACATGCTGTAGTCCATGACCCTCAGAAGAAAAAGATGCAGGTAAACCTCAGTGAGATTAAGTACTTCTGGATTTTACCCTCTTCTCTTCATCTGCTGCATCTCTTGATTAGTGTGGATGAGAAGTAAAGAATAGAGTACATCCCGTTTAAAGAAAATAATCCACAATGTTAAGCACAAATGTAAAATGTATTTAATTTTTCCCTTTCTACCCTCAGAAGGCCAAAAAAGGACAGAAGAAAAAGAAGAAACCCAAGGCGAACGTTTCGAATGCCTCTGAACTGTCTGCACAGCTGAAACATCTCTCTCTAAACCAGTCCAGGTCCCAGAACGTGCCCTGAATCTCATGCAGTCAGTGAGAACTTCCTCGTTCGTCGACTCTACCTTCACTATCCCGCATAATTCCATTTAAAAAAAAAAAAAAAAAAAACACTATTAAATACTCACTTCTCTGCACCTCTGTTTTTTGTGGTAAATTTATTTGTTCGGATGGTGAAATGACCTGGGTCTGTAGACTGGGACTGTACTTCTGATGTCCAGTCTGTTTCTTATAACAGCTTGAATGTGTATCTTCACTGTTCATTTGTAACTGAAGTGACTTTGATGGGTCCTGTTTGACAAAGTGACTCGGATCTGTGTCTCTTTGGTTTTTCCTGCTTCCGACACACACTGACTGTTCACTCGCTGTTTAATATCCCACACCCTTGCTGGGTGCTATTTTAATGAGATACTCCAGTGGTGTTCAGCTGTCTTGTAAAGTGTGTGGTTCTAAAACTAGTGCAAGTCATAACTTGGTGTTCTCACACCTGCTAACCTTATTCTACAGGATAAATGTTCTTTTAGCTGCTCCCAGTTCAGGGTAGCCACAGCGCATCATTTCGTCCACATGTCTCGGTTTAGTCTAGGTCAGGGGTGTCCAATCTTATCCAGAAAGGGCCGGTGTGGGTGCAGGTTTTCATTCCAACTGAGCAGAAGCCACACCTGAGTCTACTGAAAGCCAAGATCAGTTGATTTAGGCAGTTGGAATCAGGCGTAGCTTCTGCTTGGTTGGAATGAAAACCTGCACCCACACCGGCCCTTTCTGGATAAGATTGGACACCCTAGGTCTAGGTTTTATGCCTGGATGCCCTCCCTGATGCTACCCTCCTGTTTTAGCTAGGCTTGGGATTGGTACTAAGAGTTGACTCTTCAATGGGTGGGTTAGCTCCCTGCCTGGGAATCGAACCTGGGCTGTGGTGATAAAAGTGCAGGATCCTGCCATGTTTGCATGGGATTAATTTTTTTTTCTTTTACCTGTGAGATTGTGCTTAGTGAACTGTAAGTTGTCTCTCTTTTTTTTTTTTTCATTGCTGAGGGCTGATAATCTTGGTGAAAAAACCAGGTCAGATGACACTTGGCCAAATGTGACTCGTGTAGGCTTTCGTAAATTGACTCAACTCTAAGCTGTGGCCACACGCCCGCACTGCAAACACTGAGCTTTATCACGCACGTGTCTCTGGGAAAGATTTATTTATTAAACACCTGTACACATACACATATTCAAACATCCTCACTTGTATTCACCCTCACTCACACACACACACACACGAGATAGAGATAACATTTACATATAAAACCCCTGGCAGGGTGGAGTCATGAGAAGGCCTTAAGGCTGCTTTCCAGAGGGGCGGGGCTTCCCTCATGGGCGTGGCAGGGTTCTCTAAGGCCAGGTTGTGTTTTTTTTTTTTTTTTTCTTTTCTTTTCTTTCAGCATCGAGTGAAGCATTCAAGTTTTTGAGACTCACACTGACACTATGGCATCCGTGGCAGAGCAGAAGGGACACAGGAATGATAAAACGCTTGGATGCGAGGACGGAGAGACTACGCCAGGCTACCAGGCCAGGAGATGACGGTGAGCGCCACCCGACTGCGCTGCTCCTTTAGCATGGGCACAAGGGCCGAGTGACTCATACCCGCTGTGGGAAGTCCGTTCACTGCCACGATCATGTCACCACACCTGAGGACAGAGACAGGAATAAGATCCACCAATAAGCTATGATCACTGTGTCAGAGAAAACTATACACTGACATGTTTAACTTAATACAAAATTTATTTAGATTAAATACAGGTGCTTTTGAAAGTCGCTTGAAAAAAACAAAGCACTGTGATGCATCTGCTAATCTTTATTCATTCATCTTTAGTAGAATACTGGTCTGTTTTCCAGTGTTTTCCCTAATAAAATCACGAAGGAAAGAAAACCCTTCACATTTCAATCTGAATACATCTGAAAATGAATAAATTGTATTTTCTCCATACTTTGGTAAAAAGGAGCTCAGCTTGTGATCTCATGAAACAGATTTTCGCAGTGCAAATGAACACACAGACCCTGCATGCTAATCTAGCTAGCTAATTTAGCTCATGTTTGTGAAGAACACAATCATTGTAAGGTTTTCATTTTTTACAGCTTCGGTAAGTTTTAAAAATGAAAATAATGGGATACGATGACGCAATTCGAGACTGCAAATTGTGTAAATCCCATTTCTGTTAATAAATAAATAAATAACTAAATAGAAGAGCTAGCAAGCTAGTAATCACTAGTAATGAACATTTTAGCTAGCTATTTGTCATTTTAATGAGGTATAGAAATGTCATTTTATTAGTTACTTAGACATTTAAAAACACAAAAGTAATTGCATAAAGAAAGTACTGTTCACTGCTCGTGTTTAATAGAAGTAAGAAGGTAACGTGTTGGATGTCGGACTCACTTCAGGCGGCCGTCGTAATAGGCAGGAGTCCCTAATACTATAGTCTTGATGAAAAATGCCTGGTTGATGTGGTTGTCCTCATAACCGCCCACGATGCTGAAGCCCCAGCTACCAGGGTGACTCCGGCGCAGGACGATTTCGTGACTACTGTTCAGGTAGCTGAAAATAACAAAGAGTAAATAATGATACATGATTTTCACACTAATCATTTTTATGAGAAACAAACACTCCGTATGGGTGAAGCAGAAGAAACCGATGCTGCCTCACAGCACCTGTGGGTCCACCTTAAGCTCAGGTCACTATCCACATGATCTCCATGAACATCTGGAGATCTACATGATCTACGTCTGCACAGGTTTCCTCCATTTTGCAGTTTCTTGTGCAGGTAGCTGTGATGAGGTGTGGATATGTGTGTGTGTGTGTGTGTGTATATGCCTGGAGCCCAGAGAAAGCAGGGGAGAAGGGGAAATGTCATTGATTTCATTGCGGTTGCTATTTAACTCACAAACAGAACGCTTTTTCTAGGTGCTCGCGCTCAGACAGAGCAGGGATCCTGTGAGGTGAAGATACATAATCCAATGACGAGACATTTTGGGATTTTGAAAATCATGCAATTTCAGGAAGCATTTCAGAAGGAAGGATTCGGAGCGCAAGAGGCTGAAAAGTAGAGATGAATGTCAGGTCCATAGATGGTCAAAGAAGAAGGGACAGCTGCGGACGGCAAGGAGGGGGGTGTGAAGGAAGACTGGATGGAGGTGATTTGGCACAACGACACGAGAAAGGAAGGAGACGGACAGATGCAGAGGAGAGGGGGATTGCGGAAGAGAAGCACAGTGAATAAGTGAGACGGAAGAGACTGAAAGCCCTCTGTGTCCCAGCCTCATAAGGAGAGATTGTGATTTTACTACACGGCAGTTTCAGCTGACGAACAACTCGTGCGCACACTGATGCGTAATCCCTTGGCCTAAATCTCAAACACGTGACTTGCGTTCCTCGAGGCTCCGTAATCAGAATAGCTCCACTTCCTCGTCTCGTCTCTGTACCGTCCTTTGTCTGTGATGACACTCTGTTAAGGACACGAGGAATAAGGAGGTGAACTTAAAACCCCACACGCTCATGGCTCTCTGCCACGCCGCTCTCCCTGGTGTCATTTTATTCGGATCGCTGCTCACCGAGGCCAGGTAGCTATTTTTACAGCATCCCTGAAGAACAATGGTTACCGGTCTGAAAATAGAAAGTGTTTTGAAAAAGCACATCCTGTTAAAAGCAGTCGTGGATCTGTGTCTTCCGTGCTTTGGGGACCAGATAAGCTAAAAGCAGCTCGATTCATCTTCCTCACTCTTCTAAAAGCTCCCAGGAGATTTTACATTGCATTCTTTTATTAAGCCAACAGGAAGTGAAGCCTTACCTGGGCAGACCCAGCCACATGACCCAGGACGGTGACCAGCTGGCGTCGTAGTCGCTCTCGTGGTGAGGCAGAAGGCCCTCGTCCTGCCCCGGCTCGTCCACCATGCTCACCTCCAGCGCCCGCAGCTGCACCGAGCACGAGGCGGCGCTGGATTTCAGCGTGCCCACTGCGTCACTGTGGCTCAGGGATGTCAAGTCCTGACCGTTGATGCTCAGCAGCACGTCTCCTGAGCACACAGTGAAGTGAAGGTTAATGAGGCGAGTTTAAAGACACGCGCAGCAGAGAGAGGCCTTCGCATGGAAAACATTATCAGCACGACCTCTCCACTTAATCATAGTGTTATTTGTTATTTTATTATTATCTCAAGTATATTTCAGGTACTTCTGCTTTACTTACACTCGGTGGCAAAATTATTGGCACCCTCTTTAAAAAAAAAAAAGGTGAGGGACTAATAAATGACTGTATGAAATAAATTTCAACCACAAATTGTCCTAACTACTTATTTAAATTCTTATGACAGCCTTTTTTTAAATATGTTTTTCCCTACAGACAATATAATAATTCTAGAGCTGACCCTATTTATTTTAATATGGGTATTATATTTATTTTTTATTATTTAGTTGATTTTATTATTATATTATTATTTATATAAATTTTTATTATTATTTTTAAATGTATAACATGTATTATTATTATTATTATTATTATTATTATTATTATATGCAATCTATAAAAATCTACTCCTTTAAAAAAAAAAACCTCGTGATTTGCAATATATCTGATATCTGTGGACTACAACAGACTGCAGCTTTAAAGACATTCATGCGATCTTAGAAGTTTCGTTTGTAATCTGTTTGCTAAAATTGGGAGGGAAATAATAATGATCAGACATCCAGAGAAGACGTGAGAGGTGTTGTCACTGACCCCGCTTGATTCTTCCGTCCCGTGACAGGCAGCCATGCGGTTGGACGCTCGTGACGAAGATGGGCAGCTCGCCGCTCTTACTCCCCCGCCCCCCAGCCACGGTCATTCCCAGCGATTCTTGTGGCTCCTTCTTCACAGTGATGTGTTTTTCCTTGCAGGTGACACACTGAGAGAGGTCCTAACACCAATATATATATATATACAATCAAAACAAGCAAGTCTTTGTAGAGAGGAAGCAGGAATTATTTCAATACAGAACACAGCCTGAAGACATCTCAAGTTACCCATTGCAGGTTTATTTATATAACTGCACATCCTAAAATGTTTTATTCCTCTTAGAAAACAAGTTCATGGAGGACAACATGGAATGATGTATGCTGTGGGATCAGTGATCTTCTCTCTGCGTCATTTCTTTTATGTTACCCATCATCATGGGTGTCCTAGCATCCTAACAGATCTCACATTTTCACATCATAGCAATTCTAAATCTGAAACTCCATAGAATTGTTTTATGACATGATTTTAGCCTCCAACAGCAAAATCATACAATCAATAAAAACGCTCCAGCAGCGTAAATCCGGATTAAGATGTTACTCCTGCTGTCTTTGGAGTCTCAGTACTGCTCCTTCCACACCATCACTCACTCAATCATTGATCCATCCAATAGGAGTCATTAATTACTACTGAGGACAAAGTCGAGGCTGCTGTAATAGAGAGAGCTGCGACTGTCTAACACAATCTACCACTGGAATCTGCAATGTCCACAAACACACACACACACTCACCCTGTATGTAGAAGAGCGGCTGAGCTGAAGGTTGGGTGTGGGATTTGGCACAGCCGTGTGGTGCGCCGGAGGCAGGAAGTGTTCATGGCACCAGCTATCACGGGCTGAACCCGAGCCCGTGTGTACAGCCATGGTCTGCTTGCCAGGCCTGCTGATCAGCAGATTCACTCTCTCTCCACTGGCCTGAAGTGATACAGTAACCACAACGGCATCATCAGTGTCAAATGCTATTTAATGCTTTAATGCCAAACCACTGACATGGTGGCTTTTGCCAAGTGTAACCTCACAGACTCTAGCTTCTGTCCCTTTGAGCTCAGGAAAACATTTAATAATGCTTAAGCAAGACTCAATCAGGAGAGAGTTATTTAAAGATCTTTTTTTAATCCCATTTGCCACCCACTGGCTAGTTCTCCATGATCACATGACAGTTACCCACCAGGAGAGTGAACACATGCTTCCTTTAGAACCACAATAAACACATTTTCCATATTAAAAATGGCAAGCAGTATAGAAACATGATTGACAGTTGTGTAGGTGTTACAAACTCTCTGATATTAATGGACACTCTCTGGAAACCCCGCCCCCATTTCGTTTAGGATGTGGAGAACATTCATGTGGAATAAAAATCTGTGTAACAATTCATTTTAATCATTAGAACAGCAGACACATTCAAACAGCTGGAGCAGATCTGGGGCGAAATGTTAATTCTGTAATCGTAAAATTTATTGCTATTTTTTGTGCACGGCTGTATAAAACGTGACATCGAGCTAGCGCTTTTAGAGCAGTTTCACAGGTGGTGACGATGAGTTCAGCCAAGAAGTGACGGTTATTTTCAGGAGTTAGAAGTTCTCTGCAATTCCAGCTTGTTGTCGAAAAATGACTTTATAAATATTATACAAAGCTTTTGTCCTGATTAATAAGTATGGCATCTAGGATTCAAATCCGGTGTGGGAAAGTGCTGTGGGATTTTAGTGCATTACATTCTCTGCATTAGTGATGTTTGGTTTTTTCTCTCTCTCTTTATCCACTTCCTTTTCCCATCTCCATAAATGGCCTTCCTCAAGAAAGTAAAAAGAAAGTAAAACATGGACACACTTGTGTCATTTCTGTTGTATCCTGATCCCAGATCCCACTCCTGATACACCTGTATACCTCTACACTGAATATTTAGAAAGGAAATATCTCAGTTTTGTGAAAGCGAAACTCTGTGTTGTAGGATTCTTTATAAAAGTTCTTCCAGAGAGTAAAAATAAACATTTTAACCAGCTGATTATTCACATTTCTCTCTCTACCTGTATAATCTGTGCAGCTTGCTCAGGTGTGCCGTGCCTCAGGTCATGCTCGTTCACGGCCAGCACTCTGTCGTTGCTGTGCAGCCGTCCGTCCTTGGCAGCTAAACCCCCCTCCAGCAGTTCCAGCACGAACACGCCGGGCTCGTCTGTGCGCCGCACCAGCTTGATGCCCAGCTGTTCGGTAGAGTCCCGCTTGTGCAGGGTGATGCGCAGGCTGCCCGGGCTGCCCTCAGGCACTGCAGGGGCAGGAACAGCGGGCACGGGGGGAGGTCGGGCGCTGCAACGGCGCTCTCTAAGCACGGTAAGCTGTAAGGTGGCACATGGGCGAGCCAGTGTGGAACGGGCGAAGTTATGCGGCGTGTTACTGATGTCTACGTTGTTTACCTGCAGGAAGACGGAAAGCTGCTTGAAACGCAGCTCTGTAACTAAATCAATCAAACACCAGATGCCATTACGAATAGTGATGAAATTTACGACTTGTGCTGTCAGATATACAGGCAATCGGTCACTAAGTAAGACGTTATGCTGACAAGTTCTGTTTATGGAAGAATTAAAGGAGCAGTGTGTGATTTTTCGAGACCTCTGTTACCATTAGGAAACTTGCAGTTATCATAAAAATGTATGTATGAATTGCTTTTTAAGAGGAAAAGCTAAGCTGGCTCATTTCTGGGCCAGAAAAAAACTTATGTGATTAATCGGGTCTAGAAACATTTGAAACATTACTAACTGCACCTTTAAGCTCATGATAACTTTCCTTACCTGTAGAATTTGGTCACCTGCCAGCAGCCTCCCATCTCGAGCAATGACACCGTCACGGTACACCTCCTGGATTACAATGTTTATGAGAGGCGTCTCGTTGCCCCCGACTATACTTATACCCAACTCCACGTAGGGGTTTGAGCGATGAATCTCAATGGTAGTGATCTCGCCTTCGGGCAACGACGGCAACTTTACACAACCTGGCAGGTGGAAACAGTACATCCGTAATTGACTCGGGTGAATAGACATTCGTCTTCATTAACCGCTTTATCCTGGTCAGGGTTGCAGTGGATCCGGGAACACTGGGCTTAAGGTGCGAAATGGAATGCCAGTTCATCACACAGCACCACGGACATACCCACAATCAGACCAACTGCACTTAGAGTTGCTAATCAAGCAATATGTACAGTATATTTCACAGAGATGCAGCATAGAAGAAAACAAACAACAGCGAATATAGTCATACCCTCTTCTGCAGATAAGGGCAGAGACTCAACAAAGTCCCAGCCTGATGATGTGGAGCTGCCGGTGCGGAGAAGGTGGATGCAGGGGTTACTGAGAGGACGCTTTACACGCGGAGGGACACGCTCCAAACCTTGAACACCTAAAGAAACAAGTCTCAGTTTAATACTACACAGACTACCTGTTGTGTTTGAATGTCTCCGTTTTGAGTCTAAAATTCCCACTTCTCACATTCTGTCCTGTGTGATTACGCTGATGTGCTTTTCCCATCCTTACGATCATCTATTGCAGGGTTTCCAAGTGAGGTTTCTGAGGTTTGGACTAAAACTAGTGAATAAAATAACAGCTAATAACCACAGGAACTCAGTAATAAATAAAATAACATGTTTATATAATGGGGGGTTGTATTATCCAACAGTCAGTAAGTTTCCTGAAACAAGGTTTTCAGGACAGAGGAGTTTCTCTGCTCTGTGATTTTTTTTGTCTAATTACCTGAGAGAGAGAGAGAGAGAGAGAGAGAGAGAATAAGAGGAGATTGTAACTGAATGAATGTTTATTTCTGGTAAAACATAAGTAAGAACAGAGATTTGATTCATGGATTTTTCCTCCCATTAAATTGAGCTAAAAACCGTTAAGTATCTCATGTTACATTTTGTTTTGTAATTTTTTATTGCTTTATTTTTATTCTGGATATATAGTTCTGTTCTGCTTATTTCTTTCTGAATGACCTCTTTGATTCTGCTAGACCCATACCACTGGTGGAAAAGTACAGCTCTGGCACCTGGTTAAAAACGGCTGTGAAGTAACTCACTGTCCTCCTCGGTGCTCTCCTCGAAGGCCGGGTTGTCGACACCTCGCTCCTCCGTCCACACGGGCACGTTGCTGCCGCTGCTGCAGGCATTGGAGCCAGCAGGGGGCGGCGATGTGCTCTCCCTCAGCTCACTCTGTGGGGATTTGGAGGCATCGGTCACCATGGTTTTGTCCTCGCATCCTTTAACCTGGCTGCCCTCCAGGACTGCTCTCTGACCCTGTGTCCCAGGACACCTGAACACACGCGCACACACAGATGTTATTCAGTATAGACCAAAACATGATGGTGATAGCTTACCATCATTTTATTATATTATAACTGAGGATGTACATTAAGTAAAATTCACTAACTAGTTTTGTAACCAATTTATGAATTAACTTCAAGCTAAAAAGAACCTAAAACGTCTAAGATGTTCCTATACATATTGTTTTACCTAGTGTTAAGTAAAAAACTAAATGCATTGGGCACTGGGTCTGCGGTGATGTCTCTGTCCACTGGGACATCCCTGATACAGCTCTCCTAAAACAAATTGAGCTAGCTCCTCTCCATTTGTAAGAGCTACTCCAAAGCTCAGATAGAAACGCCTCATTTCCACTGCCTGTACTTACAACCTTGTTCTGTCAGTCACTACCCACACTACCCTTGTAACCACAGAAAAGGACAAGAGGCGTCAATATACCAGCGTATAGAGTTTCAACCGCTAACTGACCTCCTGCTTCACCACAACGTACAGAAACAGCCACGTCATTCGCCACATCCGCTTGTTGTGATCTCTTCAAGTGAGGGGAGAGTCCTTAATCCTGGTATAGGTTATTAAGTATTAAGTATTTTGGGATCTTTTACAAGAGGTTTGAGTTTCGATTTGAGATTTCAAAGCACTTTCCAATTACTGGCTAAAAACCTAGAGTCTAATTTATTATTTTTCTTAATACAGCAATTCTGCTCCAAAATAAATAAGAATCAATTGTTAAAATAAATGTAAGGAAAATTATATTATCAACGATTGCCTTTATGTCTCCTTTAATGATGTTATAAAGGAGGGTTTTAATAATTCCATGCTCTTTTCTTTCTCCGTACAATAATCAGAGCTCAATACGGACAATCCCCTGTGAGCTCTGATGGTTATGAGCTGATTCCAGTACCATGGCTTCAATAAGAGAAAATCCACCACACAGCAGAAGTTATAATAAGCATATAAAAATAATAAATAATAATAAATGGTGTCCTAGAAAGATCATTTGCCAGGAAATAATTTATTTTAGATTTTCTTTCCAAAGGAAGTTCATCTTTTTATAAGGATGCTGGACACTTCCATGTGCTATCAGAGCTACTGAACTAAATTTGTACACAAATGTCCTTTCAAGCTCTAAAAATGACCAACCTACCATTTCATCATGCCAGAGGAAAGCTTTCGTTAGCTCGATGTGAGTAATTCTGTTCCATTTTTCTAAACAAAATATAGAATTATTTCTCGATGATTAAAAGAACAGGAAAGAGCCGACTCAGCAGTTGATATTTGCTATTTTCTAAACATAATATACATTTATTTATCAGCAAGTATTCACAAACAGGTCATTTCCATGAAAAATTGTTAGGCATACATTCAAATCAATCAAGCGAATCACCTTTTCTTTTGATCGTCTCAAGACAAAAGCAGTGTACGTTCATGCAAACTGGACTCTCCCCCCCCACTAAGCATCTTCACTGAATCCAGACTCTAAACTCCACATGCTCAGCCACAGAAGTTTGGCACAATCCACTGGACGATTCTTGCCAACCGTAATCCAAGCCAAACCTGAGCGCGTTCAAGGCACAGCACTCATTTCACAGCGTATCGCTTAATGTTAATCCCGAAAGCCAATCGGCTAATCTGACGACCTAAACCAAGAACTCATGACTCAGGACTAAAACCACAAGTTTACCGCTCACCATAGGCCTGGGTTGCCTTTGGCAGTCTTGCAAAAGAAGTAGCTGAAAAGCTCTCTGGAGTTGAAGTTTCCCAGCATGGCCGCAGAGGACACGGGCACGCAGTCGGCCAACACATTCCTCAAGGGCTCTGCTAATCTCCTGTCACATGACTAAGGGGCAAATAATCCCCCGATGAGATGGCAGATCAGGCCTGGCTTGGCTTCAGTTCCAGAGAAAGCATTTGCATCGATACCTGTCGGATACTTACGCGGCTCAGTGAAGCGTCAGTGCAGAGATCACGTTAAAGGGATACTCTAGAGTTTATTCGACGCATTTTCTATCCACTGTGTGATTAGCACAGAAAAGCAAAAATAAAAACGTTGCAGACTTCTGCTGACTAAGCTTTCAAATACAGTATATGACCAAATGCTTGTGGACTTCTGACCATCACTGTCCATATGTGGTTCTTCCTCAAATTGTTGCCACAAACACGGAAGCATATAATCGTATAGAATGTCTCTGAGGCTCAGACCTGTTCCAGCATGACAATGCCCCTGTGCACAAAGCACAGAGCTCCCTGAAGACACTTTGTGTTAAATTTGTGTTTAGAACATTTTGAGCCTCCTGCTTGAGCCCTGACCTCAACCCCACTGACCACCTTTGGATTTGTCAACATGAGGATTTCTCACCTTAACAGGATTCAGTGTTATACACTGGAGTTATGCCATAGAAGTTTGAGCCATGGTTGTAAATCAGCAGCTGATTAAGATAAATAACTAGTATTAGTCGTATAATTATCATACTTGTATAACTTGTCGTAATTGATTTGTCTAGGCTGTAAGACCCATCCCTGGTGGCGGGACATACAGGGTAATTCTTCCCTCTGTAAAAGTAGTCCTATTTCTATACAAATCTAAAAGTATACAAAAGCAGATGTTTCACACTGACACTGGTGGACTTCGACAACTCCCACTAGAATCGAATAATAAGTAAAAACAGATTCACTATTTCTTTCTCAATACAGGAAATACGTTCAAATATAAAATCTGCACCAAACACACATGCACTGCAGATTATGTGGACAAAGAAAGAGTCGGAAATGCCAGAGTATTCCTCTCTAAGCCGAGGGAGCTGTGTGTACTGTAAATGCTACTTGGTTGTGTGTTGTGTGCTGCTCTGAGTTACAAGCTGAACCTGTGTTTCTGTGGGATTTTATTTGCTGTCTTTTCCTAAAAGTTACAGAAATGTTTCTTTCAAATTTTAATGTGAAATGTGCAGTGATTTTATGATGTGGTAGCTTAGTGGTTAAGGTGTTGGACTACTGATCAGAAGGTTGTGAGTTCTAATTCCAGCTCCACCAAGCTGCCACTGCTGGGCCCCTGAGCAAGGCCCTTAACCCTCAGTTGTTCAGTTGTACAAAAATAAGATAAAAATGTAAGTAGCTCTGGATAAGGGCATCTGCCATATGCCAGAAATGTAAATATATGAGACGTTTATCAGGAAAATGCGACATTTTCAGAGTCAAAGCTGTTAGCAGATGATGCTAAGCGTTGTTATTTAATGTCAGAACCTTTTCATAGAAATTTACCAGCAGAACTGAGGAAAATGTTGTTATTCCTGACAATTCTGTCCGGTTTATGCTGTCAGTGTGCCTTTACATTATGGAAGAAAACAGTATGAAACCATGTTCTAGCTGCCAAAGGGATTAGCTTAAGTGATTAGCTAGTTTGGTTCAGTGTTTTCACTACCTTAAACACTTGCACAGCGAGTGTATAATATGTCAAACATTTAAGTTGCAAGCATATATTCATAAATTCATATTTTCAGAACGTTGCATGGATATCGTTTTTGTAATCTTAACCTTCCCAGATGTTGTAAAATACATTATCAAATGATCTGATAATAATCTTTTCTGAGCGTGTGTGTACCTGTGTTTGAGATGTGCCTCCAGGTCACAGCGTGGCATGCTAAGAGAGCAGACTGGTGTGAGCGGGCACGTGACAGACAGTTTATCCAGCAGTTTATGCACCAGGATACTGGATCGTCGGCAGCCCTGCAGCTGCAGCCTGGCACGATCCAGCGGGCAGAAGTCGCGCTCCTGCAGGAAGCTGCGTAGGCAGCGGGCACAGAACGTGTGGCCGCACGGCGTGTCCAAAGGCTGCACCAGGGGCTGCAGGCAGATGTGACACACCAGGTCATCGTCCACCTCCAGCCTGTAGTTGTACAGGTGGTTCTCCCAGGAGCGGTGGATCTGCCCACACTCTGGACACAGGGCCTCCAGGAGAGCCTCGCTAACCATGCTGGCATCCACACCTTCGCCCAGGCTGCCCATCGCGCCACTCGACACACTCAAACGGCTGCTTATGGGATCGTCCGCTCCATGGGCCTTAGACAGAGCAGGAGAGAGATGAAGTGAGATAAAGACAGCACTCTTACATGTTCTACACTTTCCTTCTCAGAGTGGACTATTCCTTAGTTCTAAAAACAAATCCACTGAATATCCAATACACAGTATCTACATTTAGCCAATACTGACCCCACATACTCTACAGTCCAATACACTCTATCATTTTTTAAATATTTTTTTTTACTGTGTGAGATGCTGATTGACTCGGGATTGAACAACAGACACAAATCACCACTACAGCCGGTGATCTTTTACCTAGCTTGTCAGTTTTATGTATTGGCAGACACTAAAAACACTGATATCGAGTTGGAAAATAAAATAAAATAAAATAAATGGGTCATAAAATAGTCATATAGATGTGTGTACATTTATATGTAATTGAATATACAACTAAATGATAACACTAATAATAATAACAATAATAATAATAATAATAATAATAATAATAATAATAATAACAATACATTGTTTTATATTGTTTATATATTTTATTGACACATTATTAATAATAGCATAAACTGTTGTAAAAACAGGCACTGAGACAATAAAATGAATAGAAAGGCACATAATATTCTATAGACCTACCTTTGTCTCGACAGACACACTCATAGCTCCGAAAATATCACGTAAAAATTCCAAATTGTCATAAAAATACGCTTTTGAGTTTATTACAACCCACTAGTGCACCCGTTCAACTTTCATTAACACCTTAAATAATGACTGACTGCCACTGTGCTGGCTGGAAATGATTCCTTTTGTTAGCTCACGTGTCTCCAAAACAAAGAAGCACTCGCTCGTCTGGAACGTCTCCGATTGCTCAGGATAATCACAGCATCCCGAAAAAAATATGAAATAAATCCCCAAAGCATTTCACAAAACATTACCGGTCACCTGGTCCATTTACACAATATCGATATTGCAAAAGCAAACGACTACGATCTCACTTCAGCTTAACTGTCCAAACCTTTGGCAGCGAGCAGCTAGACAACTGTACCTTCATTCCTCCTTTCTGAGTATCCATGGCAACCAGCATCCGTGGCCACCATCGTGGTTGAAAAAAAAAAAAGAAAAGAAAGAAAGAAAGAAAAACACGGGCCGAGAGTCTGCTGTGTCTTTATCTCTGTGACTGCACGTCTCTGTCTCCTTTATCTTGCAGCTGCATATGCATAATTCATGAGGATACAAGGCTCCTCTGTTCCCATAACAAAGCCTTGTCATCGTCTCATCACATATAAACACACATATACACACACACACACACACACTGTATTCCAAGGACACTTTAATGCATCTGTTGCTCTACATTATTGGAAATGGAGACTGTGAATTGGAATTAAGGAATGAAGATGTAAAAGAAGATGAGGAAGAAGAACACTGCAATGTAGAAAGATGCATGAGCATCGTTGCAGGCTCTAATAATACAGTAACACTAGATGTCTGTGTTTTCAATGTTTTAAGTGTTCCTAATGAGGTAATCGAGCTGCCTGATGGTCCGAGTCATGCATCTTCTTCCTGATTGGATGTGCTGTGTGTGTGTGCTGTGTGTGTGTGTGTGTGTGTCTGCCTGTGCATATATTAATAAATAAATAGAACCCAGCAGTAAATAGCCTAATTCTGTCTGCTGTATGTACATCAAAGAATAGAGATTACATTTCAGAGCATGTTTTCTAATTGAAATTGCTCATCGCTTTTTAAATGTATAAAACCCAGAGAACATAACGGACAGATACCAGTGTTTGTAAATGCTGGTGGTTTATAGTCCACCATATGAGCCATATGAGGCACAAGGACATGGAATCGAAAGTGCATCTTTGTTAGTGAACTGTAAGTCACAAAAAAAGGCAACTCCTGCACAAGACATGACCTAGAAAATCATATATCAGTCAGGTAGGAAGGCTGAAGAGCAAATAAACATCCAAACTTCTGTAATGGTTATATCCATTTGTTTGCCATCAACTCTATCTCTCCCTCTCTCCCTCTCTCTCTCTCTCTCTCTCTGTATTTCTCATGTCATGCTGCTTCTCTGTATACTAGATACATCTTCCTTCTTATTGCCCTTGGCTGATCTGATGATGGTGATGATGTAGATGATGTCAGATTGTCTGAAGATGAGCATCATGTAGGAACCACCATTGAAATGTAGAGATTCCAGGTTTTCCTTTTTTTGGTTTGTTTGTTTTGATTATTGCCAAGTCAGGATATAAATAACGATACCTTGCAGGCATATACAGACACATATATAAAGTGATATGATCATTTTTTCTAACGGAAAATCCTGATATATGACAGTCAGATCTCCTCTCTCATTATTTTATTTTATTTATGGCCGTCGTAAATGTGTCGGCACAGCCTGCACACAGAGACCGTGACGTCTCATTTAACAGCCCCGATCTGATTAATTTTATTAGGAACAACATGCTGAATATGCAGTGTATTATACTACCTTATCGTGCGCTTCCTCCAAGCGATATATTCCTGTCCCGAAAGGGGACGATGTTGAGGATTTCGGTCACATCCGCCGCATCCGTTTCGGTCGCGACAGGTCTCTATGCGTTCCGTGGCTCCGCTGCTCCTCGGGCATGGCCACGCCCCTTATCAACAGCGCTGCACTGTGATTGGACAGCTGCCTCCCCTTTTTTCCCTGCACGGTAGCTTCCAAGGCTGTCAAACTCCCAGAAGTACACTCAACATTGCCTGATTAAAATACGACGGTTGTTTAGGTTTCTTCAATATTTTTTTTTTTATTCTTTCAGAACACAACGTGTGTAATACATCAGTGAAATACGTGTTCAGGTGACGGTTTTTGTTTGACGGATTACAAAATAATTCGTTTTAATAATTGAAGCAGGAAACACGTTTGACATTAGCAAATGGGTCCTAATCGGGTCCTCGGTTCACAAAACCAAAACAGTTTGCAAATGTGAAATGAATCGCTAATAAAAGCCGAGTGTATTTACATGTCTTTTGCGTAATGGCTGGGAATAATGATGATGAACTGGAAAGGTAGGTGACCTCTATTCGTTAAAAAGAAAGAAAGAAAGAAAGAAAGAAAGAAAGAAAGAAAATAAAACGAGTTTGGAATATTTGCAGTGCTTTGCTAAGGCTAACTTCAGGTTAGTTAGCCAACTAGCTTGTACCTTTCCTAGCTAGCTCAGTTCATTGTTGTTGTTGTTGTTGTTGTTGTTGTTGTTGTAGTAGTATTAGCACTATGCCGATTGCCAACACTAAGTGTTTTTGCTTTTATTTATCAGAAGCTTTCTTGCATATATCACTGCAGGAGTTTATTGCTATGACGTTTTGGTCCGTTCATTTAACTAAGGGTCTTTAATATGCACTAATGTGCACGCGCAGGTGGATTTACTGGAATAATCGTAGAATAATCCTTACAATAATCTGTAATTTGATGACACCCCATAGTTAGAATTTCACCCAATAGTTAATTAATCTATCACTATGACTTCATAAAATTGTAATAAATAAACACTATTTGTGTATTATGTATGACACATGGATATTTTGTAGCCTGTCAAAGATTTATTCATCTATCCGTCCACCTTCCCATGTCTGTATCCAATCTTTTGTGAAAGGAAAACTTATACGAGCTCTACTAAGACAGATCAGTTGAAGCCTGTTATTTTATAACAAAGACACTGCTTCATAGGCCCCATTACAATACTTTTTTTTAAATATATTTGTGAGAAAAATCTAATAAAATCTAGCAGAAGTTGGTGGCCTGTGAATTCCCAACACACAATGCATTGTTGTTCCTGCTGGTTCAGAAACTGACGGATTGTTCAATTTCTCCCATACAGACGTGCAGTGGAGGAGCTGCTCAAAGAGGCCAATAGAGGCCGGGCGCGTGCAGAGACCATGGGTCCAGCCGGGTGGTAAGTCCACACGGCTCATTAATTTCCTGAATGAATTTCTGAATGAATTAGGCTTTCTCTGCAGTTGTCTTAATGAAGATGTCTGATTAAAATGAATTTACTTCTAGGATGAAGTGTCCTCTAGGAAGCACCAATAAACGCTTTCTGCTGAACACTCTGCGTCCGTGTGCTGCTGAGCACCGATCTGGGAGTCGGTCAGCTATGACGAGAGGAGCTGAAGACAGCAGAGAAGACGGCAGAGATCGACGGTCACGTCACCAACATCACCACAATGAGGACAGAGAACACAGCAAACACACGAGAGAGTGTCCTCGTTCACATTCGCAATCTTCAAGACCTCATGATTCATCTATGAGTCAGTTATCATCCACAGGCCACGTCCCCCGTCACAGCAGCCAATCAAATAGAACTCGATCCCGATCACCCATCAGAGAACGCCCTGCAACCAAAAGATCCCCTAACAGGACTCAAAAATGATGCACTACCTCTTTGTACTGAATGAAATGTTCTCTCTAAGGGCTGATTTATACTTCTGCTAAGATGCAAGAGAAACAGGAGAGGGTGTAAGAAAAAAAGGCAATTTGAGGCAAAGCCGAAGTGCATGCCTCTAAAATTTTAACATGGCTCTAACTTTATTATTGCACTGAACAAATCCACTGTGAGAAATGACCGAATTTCCACCAGACTGATTAGATTCTGAATGGGATTACTATAGCCTCATTCAAGTCTCAGATCATTTGACATAGCAAAGCCTGTAACGATGATCAGTGAGCTAATAATCAGTGCTACAGACACCTGAAGAGAGCACAACATTTCTTTTATTTCTCTTTTGGCAGATTTTTTTTTACTTTGGGTTTCTCCCAAGAAAACTTTTAGGAGCAAATCTTTCAGATACAAACAATTCAATAGCACTGATATTTTTTATGCGCACATGTAAGATACTAAACATGTTCAAACAACCAAAAAATAGTTGAGTTTGTCATCCTCAGAGTCCTCCATAAAAACTCACAGAGAGCTAAAGACGACAAAATGATCAGAACTAATAAAAGAACAGAAAACGTGCCACGTTTATCATTCTGTAATGCAGCTCGGCCGTTGCGCTTCAACTCTCCTTTTACAGGTTGTCGTTACTTTTGTCCTAAATGAACGCTTCATGGGGAAGCAAGTCAGTAAAGTGAGCGAGATTTAGACTGAATAAAAATCCTTTGCAGTTGCAGCTCTGAGGTACAGACTGCACATCAGTGTGGGGGAAATGAAGGTGCAACTGAACAAACCAAGATTTTGAAATGAACTCAAATATATAAACAAATAAAGCTCCTGTTATTTTGTTGTTTTTTGGTATTTTCCGGGTGGTGCCACTGCCCCCTAGTGCACACGTTCACACCGTGAGGGAGCAGGGCAGATGTGAACACCTGCACACTGACAGCTGCATGTGTTTCCAGATTTACACATGCAGAAGTACAAATCAAGCCCAAGTCATCATCGGTCTGGATTGCTGTGTGATCTTTTTTTTATTATTATTTTATCTCTCAGCCTGTATCTTGAACTTGTCTTTTTTGTTTTTAATGTCATATAAAGTACTGCAGAGTTCAGCAATATGAAAAGATGTCATGATAAATATACTACACACATTTTTCTCTGAACAGCACGACCTTCATTCATACTGTTAAACACTGACCATGTCCACCGTTACCTAGCAATGATGCTGATATAGAATTTGATTTGAACTTTTTCTCGTAAAGGTTGTAGAGGTTTCATGCAAATCCATGGAAAGAGAACACAAATAAAAAATGGGAATATAGAATTTACCCCAAATCGGCATAGCAAAATATTTCGATAAAATATAATAAAATCTCTACATTCTAAAAATGTTCTGAAGGGCTACAGAAGAACCGGTGAGAAGAATTCAAGACATTTTATTGACCACGTACATAATCATACACAGTATGACATGCAGTGGAATTTTTTTCAGGCTTTCTGTGTCCTAAAAATAGAATCAAATAAAAAAAAAAAAAAAAACCCATTAACTGTATCAGTAAGAAAGGAGAAAAATGTTTAGAAAATATAGTTTACAAGAAAGAGGCGCCATCTTGGATTTTATGTTAAATTGGATTTCTTGAGTATGAACCTTTTTAAAGAGTGTGTTAAGTTCTATGTGGATTTTTGCTTCTGCTCCATCACACCTGATATTAACATTAACAGTAACTCATTACTAATTATTATCATAATGTCTTTAGGACAGAACTGGAGACCAGAATGGTGTGAGTTTGAATCCCAGCACTGCCAAAGTAACAGCTTTGCTAACAGGATTGCTTCACTCGTCCGCTTTCTTCGATCTGAGCGTCTGGAATTCGAATGACCGCAACACAGTCGCACTCACCACTCGTTTCATTTCAAATCACAAATTAATCATTAAAGGCTCTTAAGAAAATGAAATGTTTTAAAGGAGCCACTTTTGTCAACAAACAGACGACCACGCCGAGTCTCCTCCAGTTCGCTCGTTTTTTATTTGCTTTTCTCTTTACAAATTTTGCACCCTCTGTCAAACGACGTGATTTATGACGTGGTTATGTTTCTTCCATGGACGACATTGAATTCAATCGAAATGTCATTATCATTCCTTTTGCGTTACTCTCGGTTCAACACTGTTTGCGCAGGCTTTCGTTTGTCGCCACTGGGTAAGCATGTTTTATCGCCTGGCTCTGACATGGATTAGGTATGTATGTGTTCACTCGCCAGCCTCCCACTCTTCTTATTGTCTTGAAAAGCAGCTAACAAAAGGTTTCCACCATTTAAAGAAAACAAAAAGAATTCCATTATTCCAAGTAACAAAGATGGTCAAGTAGTGTACGAAGATTTTACAAGTGAAAATAGTTTACCTTCATTTTTCAATGTGATATAAATATTCTCAAAAAAAACCTTTATGCTCAATATTGCCTTTCAAACCACCTTCAACCACTTTGCATACTTTCTGAGCTTCTTATTATTAATATTAATGTTAATATTTACAGATTTGTTCCAAAATCAGAGATGTGAACTTTTGCATCAGACGTATGTGTTCACAGATCAGGCATAACATTATGACCACCTGCCTAATATTGTGTTGGCCCCCCTTTTGCTGCCAAAACAGCCCTGACCCGTCCTGCACTGTGTATTCTGACACCTTTCTATCAGAACCAGCATTAACTTCTTCAGCAATCTGAGCAACAGTAGCTCGTCTGTTGGATCGGATCACACGGGCCAGCCTTCACTGAACACGTACATCAGTGAGCCTTTGCCGCCCATGACCCTGTCGCCGGTCCACCACTGTTCCTTCCTTGGACCACTTTTGATAGATACTGACCACTGCAGACCGGGAACACTCTACAAGAGCTGCAGTTTTGGAGATGCTCTGATCCAGTGGTCTAGCCATCACAATCTGCCCCAATTCCTCACTCAATTCCTTACGCTTGTCCATTTTTCCTGCTTCTAACACATCAACTTTGAGGACAAAATGTTCCTAATATATCCCACCCACTAACAGGTGCCATGATGAGGAAATCATCAGTCTTATTCACTTCACCTCTCACTGCTCATAATGTTATGCCTTATCAGTGTATACAACAGGACGGACTGCTTTAATAATTTGTTGCGAGACAAATGTGTGATCATCAGTTTTTCATTGAGGATTTCATGAAAAATGTGGAATGTATACCTGTGATTTTCTAGATTTATATAACACTGATATAACATGATTTAAATGGCTAATTATATCTATATTTTTAAAATCCCTATTCAGCAAGGGAGACCAGAAGAATAACACACAATATAGTCTAGAGTTTATTATTGGCCCAGAAAATGAAACAACCGACCTAAACAAAAAGGCATTTTATTTATTATATCTCAGAAATAGACTCTAATCAATTGCTTGGTTAATAATTCAGCACATAAGAACCTTCAATCAGTGCCTTTTCTCTTCGAAAACACCTAAATTTGACTAAAACCTGATAATAATAATAATAATAATAATAATAATAATAATAATAATAATAATAATAATAATAATAATAATAATAATATAACTGCAATGATATTTTATTTTGAAAATCATGACTGAGAAAAATCAAAGCTAAGATTAAAATGAACTTGCCTCCAATGCCATCTGATAATCTGAGCTAACGTTACAGAGAAAACATGATCATGTCATTTGTAATAGCGAGAATTAGCACCAGTCTTACTGTGACAGTCCAAAGTGAACTAACATCATGCTTCTGATTATGTTACAGGAAACTCAACTCCAGCCATATCTTCCCCTCAAATAACGTTAGCTAGCATACTTTGTTCGCTAGTAAGCTAACACAAAGCCCTAAAAATGTTTTAAAAAAGGTCATTATGTACAAAAATGTACATTTCTAAAGGAAATAAAAGGTTCTACCTACTTATATATATATATATTGTAGGTGATTTCTGGTAGTTTCCCCCATTTTGTGGTTGTCACTTTTTTGTGGAAAATTCTAGAAAATGAATCTTTTGTGCAACATATCTGTTCCTTTCCAAAGTCAAATATCACATCTCAACAGAGTCATAAACAGCTATACAGTCTCTGGGGCGGTAAAAGGGGTACTAAACTGTAAGTCTCTGGGGTGGTAGTCTTATTCTGTTGTATGTGTACAAAATGTTTCAACTGGATTTAAAAACTGATTTAAGGTACATCATTTATTTTTAAAGTTTAGCTGTAAACACGGTTATACATACTGTATAAGTACAGGAGAACTGCTACAGAGAAGTAAGTATACTGATTTCTTTTTGGATAAAAATACAGGATAATGCTTCAGTCAGGGATCAAGATAAGTACATTTTTGTTATTTCATTTTTATTAAATTGTTGCTTAGGGAGAAACGAACTCATCTTGCGACTCGCACGTGCCACATGACCTGATGTCCCGTAACCCACCCTATTGTAAACGGTTTCACGACCTATCCTTTTCTTTTTCTGTAAAAGCTTTTTAATCGCCACCTGAGCTCACCTAGCAGTGCTTTTTAAAAATTTGTATTTTCATTGCTGGCTGGGCAACGCTCCACTCCATATCACTTAAGACCATTAAGGCTCTTATAACGTCCGTAGATGTGCCATCAAACCTCGCCGTCTCTCTCACGCTTCATAAACCTCATTGTGCTCTCGCAGCATTGCCGTAATCACCACGGATAACTATTTCCTTCCCTTTCAAACGAAAGTCATATATAAACACCATTAAGCTGTACTGCATACGGCTGGTGTGAGAGGAATGGGTTTGCTCGTACTTTTATGGTGCAACATCGAGAGCCCAGTTTTAGATACGAGAAAGTGCCATTATAGCGTCTGAAGAGGTGGAGACAAACACAGCATTGTATCACAGATGTTCTGAGTAGTGGACAGCCACAGACGGGCTAAAAAGCAAACCTTTACTGTCTTTTTGTTCTCTATCTTTCTCTTTTAGTTGTTAAGAGTCATAATAGAAATGTACTGTATCTTACAGAGCAGGAAGTCCATTATGCTTCATCATAGATGTTTATTTAATTCAATTTTCCATAATATAGAGTGATGTCCAAAAATCTGAAACCATCTGAGACCTTCTAAAGCGAATGAAAAAACTGTAGGTCCCTGTTAAGTGTTTCGCCTAATCTCTTCTGTTGACGCGTGTATTCAGAGAGCACACCGATGGATTTGATGTCACACGGATCATCAGGTTTTATGTCATTAAAGCCAAAAAGGGGACGAGCAACTGCTAAGAAATTCATGGAAATATTCCTGAGTCTTCTCAAGTTATTGCTGATAATGCAACTTCTGATTAAAATGTTTTGTGTTCAATTTAAAAGGGAATACGAGACAGGAGCATTTTCACTAGTGCCCTCAGACCCTGCTGTATATAAATATAAACCACATAAAAGAAGAAAAGAAAAAAACAATTCAGCCATCACTTTATTTCAGCCTCATGGTAAAGTAAATTAAGTGTTTAGTGGCTAAGTGGGAAATATCTTTTGCGGATTTGTATGTATCGATAATCTTTAAAAATAATTCTAAAAAGAAGCTCTGAATTGCCTGTAAAGCGGTACACTAAAATATGATTAATGGTACATCACATGCACTTTCCTAGGTTAAAAAGACAAGTCTTTTATTTTTTTAACTAAAGGCTAGCATAGCTAACAGAACAGAAACAGAAACAGCCTTTATTTGTCACATATACATTACAGCACAGTGAAATTCTTTCTTCGCATATCCCATCCTTGGAGGTTGGGGTCAGAGCGCAGGGTCAGCCATGATACGGCACCCCTGGAGCAGAGAGGGTTAAGGGCCTTGTAAGACAAAGTAGTTAGTATTGTGCAAACTAGATGCTAAAATCATCATTGCCTCCAGACAGTTTGTTTTTCTAAATAATGCCATTTATACATAAATAGATTAGTTCGAATAGAACTAGAATAATAGAAATAGAATATATTTAACATAATAAAAATAGAATTTGGATGAAATGAAAATTGTGTTGCGCAGAATATTGTGCTGGTCCCCCTTTTGCTGCCAAAACAGCCCTGACCCGTCCTGCACTGTGTATTCTGACCCCTCTCTATCAGAACCAGCATTAACTTGTTCAGTAATTTGAGCAACAGTAGCTCGTCTGTTGGACCGGATCACACAGGCCAGCCTTCACTCCCCACGTGCATCAGTGAGCCTTGACCGCCCATGACGCTGTCTCCGGTTCGCCACTGTTCCTTTCTTGGACCACTTTTGATAGATACTGACCACTGCAGACCAGGAACACCCCACAAGAGCTGCAGTTTTGGAGATGCTCTGATCCCGTGGTCTAGCCATCACAATTTGTCCCTTCGTCAAACTCGCGCAAATCCTTACACTTGTCCATTTTTCCTGCTTCTAACATCAACTTTGAGGACAAAATGTTCACTTGCTGCCTAATAAATCCCACCCACTAACAGGTGCCATGATGAGGAGATCATCAGTCTCATTCACTTCACCTGTCACTGGTCATAATGTTTTGGCTGTATGTGCACACTATGTTTTAGATGGCTTACAGTTTTCAGAGACTAAATGCATATTTTTAAAAAAATATCTTTATTTAAGTTCTATTACAGTGTATGTAAAGTACTATAACATGGAGTTGTTCATCTTTTTTTTTTTTAGTTATTGTACATGTTTTATTTTGTTACAATGTGAACTGAACTGAGTTCTAATCCTGGAGCACACTGAACACGTTTTGGTGTTTCCCCCGTTTCCAACTCATTAACAAGCCTGGACCAGATTAAACTGGGTGACTCACGACAGGAAAAAACACCAAACTGTGCAGACCAGTGGTTCTCCAGGGCCTTGGCTATTTCAGGGCATTTTCTCTCTCTGTGCTGGTGATATGTGGTTGCTCAGCGTCCATCCCAATGTACATTTCGCTGCTAATTGAGAACTTTGTCACACTCCATGATAATTGGTTTACTTCGAACATCTTGGTTTTATTTAACCACGAGGGCTTTAGTTTAATGGACCGACAGCAGGCGTACCTAATGGTAGGTAAACTCAGAGGGACGTGGGGCAACAGGTAGAGAGGAAAATGTGTTCTGGTGATTGTTGCTGGTGTCCATAACAGTCCGTACACGAGAGTTAAAGTTAAATGGGCCGTTTGATGTGACATTTTGTAAATCTCAGGCGTTGCCGTGAGCGTATGAAGCAGGTCTCGTGACTCATGGCTTACTTTTTCTGTTTTCTAACCTTGGTTTGATTTTCTCAAAACAACAACCACAAAAAAAATGAAAAATTAAATGGTGAACAGCTTAACATGAAACTTCCCAGTGTGGTTTGTTGTTCATCTCTTTGCATATGTGTCACTTCAGCTTCTTGCCTTCGTCCATCGTGTCTTGATAAAGAAATTTAGACTGCATGATAACAGTCCTTTTTTGCAATAAGAGATCTAGCTCATCCAAGACCGCCTCCAATTTTGGTGAAACGTGTACTAGTTGTAGTATTTAAGCTGCTCAAGACATTAGCGTCTCGTCAGCACATAAAGCAGATGCAAGAGTCTTTCTCTGTCTCTCACTTTGTGTCTCTTCAATCGTCCTAGACAACTGCAGGTGTAGCCTTGATAAGTCATGGGCAAACAGAGATGTTTGTTAAAGCCATTGATCTGAACACGGCCGGTCCTGTTCAATTATTGGCGAGCCCCGAAGGAGACACGAATGAAAAGTTGTTGTCGGCTCTTTGTGTAAACAGTGACACCAATGGCTAAGGTGAAGCAGGGTCACATGGTGCCGGTGACACACCTACTGGAGGCCCTAAAGCGGCGCCAGTGGCGCAGGTACAGCACAGGAGTCTAATGCACAGGGACAGGACGCTGTTCCCGCACTGTGTATTACAGGCATGAATCGGGAAGAACATTTCTACTCAGCTAGTCAACTGTACAAGGACTCCTGTGCCTATCAGAGGCCACACAATGAGGAGTATAGCCCAAGCCCGCCGCCGTGCCTTTACATGACCAGGCAGAACCAATCTGTTTACGCTTCTCCAGCCTTAGGCACCCAGGACCAACACAGCCATCTTCCCGATATCACGACTTATGTGTCCGGACGAGAAGACCTGGCAGTGCCTCACCTGCACCACACGCAAGTCCAACAGCTGCCTCTCCAACCTTTCCCGGGTTACGGGGACTCTCTGGACCTGTGCTCAGAACGAAATAGGTGCCATCTTCCTTTCCCTTGGATGAAATCGACAAAATCTCACACGCATGCTTGGAAAGGACAATGGACAGGTAATGGGTGTACTTTGCCCAACGATCTGTACCCAAACATTTGTATTTATGGTTTTTGTGTTACAGTCTTAAACCTAACCTTGAGACTTAAATCTATAAGAATCTGTATAAATCTCTAAGAATTGCTTGAATCAGTTAAATCTGGTCTTTAAGCCTTTACCTTGTTAAAAATTTTTAGATGAGCTTCGGGATTAATCGGCTTGGATTTCCATAAACATGTGGCTTGATTTGTTATAGCTTTTGTGAAACGCTCAGAATGATTCTCTGATTTCGTATTAATTTACTCACACATGACTAAAAAGCGTAAATGTTGGATTGTTCAGCGGCTGAACGAATGGTGCGGCCTGCTCTTTGTATTCATTATACTCTTTTATACTTTGTATTCATTATACTCACTGGCCCTTTCTTTATCATTTTATTAGTACAGAATATTTTCGTTCACTTTTTTTCCCCGGTTCTTTGTATGATTCTCATCCCTCAAATTTCTAGCCTTGGTGGTCTTGCTAATATCATTTTATACAGTTGTTTAAAGTAGAGGGTAAATGACAAAGCTTAAACTTGGAAAAATATATATATATATATTTATATATATATATATATATATATATATATATATTTATATATATATATATATATATATATATATATATATATATATATATATATATATAATATATATATATTCATAACATATTTTTTAAAAGTTATTTGATTTTTCCAATGTAATTTTATATATATATATATAAATGACCTTTAAACTAAAAACCAATCTTCGATCCAAATACCAAATATATTGATAAGGACATTTTCTCCACCTATCACCTCTTCATATCCATTAGGACAGAGAGCTTCTCCTGTACTCACTACTATTAGATCATTATTATGTCAATATTATCCTAAAGAAACTGCATCATACAATTACATTAAAACTAAAATCAATGTTTACAAAGATTTTAGAGTTTTAAGAGGATTGAAATCACACCTTGTTTCAGATCGTCACTTACCTACTGTACTGCGTATCAGAAAAGCAAGAATTTAACAGCATGTAACTGGACAGTGTATTAGCCGATAATGCAACAGTTTCATCCAAAACCTGGATTCTCCATGTGACACTTAGACAACGCCGAGAAGTGTAGTCGAAAGGTCCATTCAATCATTTTACATTTATGTTTAATAATGTAAGAGTAGTCTGGACTCTTATTGTAGCCATTATAAATATTTGATAGATATTACAGCTTAATAGCTATTGGATTATTGTAGCATAAATAAATATGAAAGTATTCATTGTGTCTAAAATCATTCACAAAAAGTGGGCCAAAAAATCCTAATCTATGTTTAAGAATATTAATTTGTCCAGGTAGACTGGATTAAACCTAAATTACAAATATAAGACACTCATATATTCTCAAGTGATAGATGTTTTACTCAGTCATGTGCCTGTAGTGTATCTTTACACAAGGTTTACTCTGTAAATGAATTCTGGTGCAGTTATGTGTCCTATATTCACTTTTCCAGGTAAAAGACACATATTAAAGATAGGAAAGATCTGAGACCAGGAAAGCCAGAGTGTAGAGTGTAAGTGTGTTAGCTTTAAAAATTAAATGCAACGTTTTTGTTTTGTCTTGTGGTTTTTTTTTGTAGCTTAAGTGCAAAACATTAGACACTTGTCTTATCGTGGCTATTCGATCACATGTAAGACTAAATCTATTGGAAATTCTCCCGGCAGGTGCGTACGCGGCGGAGCCCGAGGAGAGCAAGCGCACGCGCACGGCCTACACGCGCGCGCAGCTGCTCGAGCTGGAGAAGGAGTTCCTCTTCAACAAGTACATCTCGCGGCCGCGGCGGGTCGAGCTCGCGCTCACGCTCAGCCTCACCGAGCGCCACATCAAGATCTGGTTCCAGAACCGGCGCATGAAGTGGAAGAAGGAGGAGGACAAGCGGAGGGCGCGCGGCACGGACCCCGAGCAAGACTCCTCCGTCACTTCCGGCGACCTTAGGGACGACGCGTGTGGCACGCACGCGACACCTCCTTCACCTCTGCAGTCACACACCGCGCCTCCGGTTCCGCGAGACCCCGCCTGAGCCCTGGAGCGGTGCTGGCATTCAGGACCTTGTTCAGAAATACTAAAAACTCTTGGACTCTAGTTTGTAAATAAAAGCTATAGGTGACGTCACCACCAGTGCTTTGTCCAAAATGAGTGCAGAGGAGGGTGAACACTGCTAAAGTGGGACACGGTTGACAATAGCACCTTGGTATTTTCTTAAGGTATATATATATATATATATATATATATATATATATATATATGTGTGTATATATATATATACACACACACACACATATATATATATATATATATATATATATATATATATATATATATATATATATACACCTTAAGATCTCGCTGTTCTTAAACACAAAAATGAAGAAATACCAAAACACGTACTTTTTACTGCCTCTTTTATCACCATGTAATGTTTCAGATGAGGCTGTAACTCAAATAAAAGAAAGGACAGAAGCTAATGTTCTAATTAACATCTTTCATTGTATTTTAGTTGGCTTGTAATGTAATGTACCTAAAACATAAAAATCTTTTTTTATACAACCCGGGTGTGTTTAATACTTTTCGTGCAACTGGAAATTTACACTGGAGAAACTCTTTACTTCCTAAGCATCGACTCAGCAGGTGAAGATATAGAGGATCAAGCTTAAGTGTCCCACTTGACCAATATTCACCCCGCATTAAAAATGACTGCACTTGTGATGACCAAAGCAAACACGTCATCACACGTTAGCTTAGATTCTTTGGCGTACAATGAACTGTGCAGATTGCCCTCCCTGCTGAAAGGTCAAGACCAGCTACCAGTTGCCAGAACACAAGCCGACCGGTTCGTACTGGGAGACCATGTTTTCCATCTGGTGAGTTATTTTCCAACTTCACTAAAACTGATCACTATACGCCTGAGATTTTCTGATTCTATTACTGTTGTGTTCATTTAATCTGGTAACTGTGGTCAACCAGTTTCAGCACCTGGGCCTGTGTTTTGGAAGCTGGACCTTTCAGTGCAATAATAAAGAGGTTTAATGCCACGAGTATTGTAGATTTAATTTTTGTTTTGGAATGTTATATGAACTTTTTAGTTATCTTGATAGTACTTTTATATATATATATATATATATATATATATATATATATATATATATATATATATATATATATATCTATACAACAAATCCCCAGCTACAAGGAAAATTACAATTGTTTAACATGAACTAGAGCTTTAAAAAAATATATGAATAAAATAAAAAATAAAAGAGTCAAAATATTTCCTCTATAAGATTTAATAAGATTAAGTTTAGGTTCAGGCAAAGCATTTTCTGCCTTAAATATTATTTCAAATGAAGTTCCTCACATTTTTTTTATCTGTATGATGATATTATGGCTCACTTTTTATTATTTATTTTTTTCTTGCTCACCTTCCCCACTTTCACAATTCAATACAAATTGCGTAATGCAAAATATTATACCTTTGCAACCGTGATATCATGCTGACCCAGTCAACATCCTATAAATCAGTCCAAAGTAATGAGTAAGAAATTATAGAAGATAATAAGGTAAGAAATTATTTCTAACTACATCTGTGTTAGGCCACCTGCAGTCTGCTTTTTCGCCACTAGAGGGCAGCAGGAGCATTTATATATATATATATATATATATATATATATATATATATATTTTTTTTTTTTCCTGTTAGGCAACCTGCGGTCTGCTTGTTCGCCACTAGAGGGAAGCAGGAGCATTTATATTTTTCTGTGGATCATTATTTTTTTCCCCATTTCAGATCTCTGAATTTCAACACAGAATATTATAAAGATTACAACAAAGTTCTGAATTAATTTTTCTTACTCATTTAAACACAGTGAGGACCAAATCTTATTTATTCTAGTGAGACTGTCTTAGTTCACCATATATTTTATATTAGGTTATGTTATATTGTTTTGTTTTTTCATGCTATGTCATGTCATATTATGTTATTATTTCGTATATTTGCACCAGGCAGCTGTACATTACACGAGTAAAATGCACCTGATGCCTTCACGTGAATAAACAAAAACGAATAAACAGGGTTTTTTGTTTGTTTGTTTGTTTTTTTGCGGAGATTTAAATCTTAGATGCCATTAGGGATATACCTCATTTTCAGACCCAATTATTATTATTATTATTATAGTTGTTGTTGTTGTTGTTATTATTATTTAAAATAGTATATCAAGTGTAGGTTGTCATTCCCACTGTATGAAATTCATTAAAAAGTCTGTTGCACTGTACGCCACATATCTGTTTGAAATATAGGCATTTTGTATATTGTTATAACTGAGTATTAAAAAAAAAACATCCAAACAAATTGACATTAGCTGTATAAACCTTCTCCTATAAAAGTCATATTCGGAGTGATGTCTGTAAACAATCCTATCATGTTATAATGCTCTCATAGGACAATATACACGTTGTCCGGATTATTTATGAAAATGCAGAACTTTAAAGGTTTCATTTATATATATATTTGTTCTTTATGAATTGTGAACAGCACTGCCCATGAAACCACGCTACATTATTGCTTCTAAAGTTAATGTTATACACTGATCACTGAACCAATAAAACAAAAGTAAACGATACAGGATATGTCGTTATCTTTCCAGTGCGTTTTCAACACAATGACCAAACAAACCTGGACACCTCAGAGCTTGTTCGTGGAGTCGGAGAGCACGAGGTTGCGCAGGCGCAGCGAGCAAATCTTTTTCACCTCGCCGATGGCGCGCGCTCTCTCCGCCGCACGGTCGTTGCCGAGGCACTGAAGCAGCTCGCGCATTATGTCCCGTTTGGTGTTCAGTCGCGCGCATATGACAAACGGGAAGCCAAAGCGCTCCTTGTACTCAGAATTGAGGCTGCGCAAGCGCGAGACCTCCGCAGGCTGCAGGTCAGTGAAGCCGGCCGCGCGCTGCTCGTCCTGCGAGTCCCGGGTTAACGCGCCGCTCTGCAGCTCCCTGCCCGCCAGGTCCGGGTGGCACCGGAGAATTCCCTCTTTACCTGCGTGCACAAGCTCACTTCGTCATGTGGCCTGATAACCATAAGCCAGAGAGCAGGAAAATAGTACCGAGTACACTACTTTACTTGAGTACAATCCTACTTAACTACACCCGCCCCAAAATACAATTTTACTTCTTATGTTTTTATTTCGACATTCAAACTGTTCGTTAAAAAGCTCTTCTTCTCCAATCCAGTAAATATCTGCACCCTAATCATAAACAAAGATAGCATTTAGGTTCTTCAATGTAAAAAATTGTATTATTTCACCATTAGCATTTAAAAACTTGATCCTGGATGAGTTTCCAGTCCACACACACACACACACACACACACACAAAATTAACGTAGCCAGTTCACCCACTTCAATGTTTTTGGGAGGAAACCAGAGAACCCAGAGGAACCCCAAACGTAAGTATAATTTCTCAGTATTTTTTTTCACCTCCTGCAATTAACCCATCATTATTCTGCCTTCCTTCAAATCAATGATTTTGAGCTTCATTCAGGTACTGTACCTGATTCAGGTAGACTGTTGATGAAGTCAGATATGTGAGCCTCAATGTCTGCTAGGCTCGTGAACGGACGATGGATCCATACCGCAGCTGGGATGATGGGACATTTCTCAACCACGTTCCCGAATATTTCCAAAAAGTCCTCGTATGAGAGTGCGTTTACCGCGTTAATATCCATTGTGTCTCATGCGAACTCCAGTGTGAAAACTAGAGGGGAAACTGAGGCAGGGTTAATGGCCTTGGAAGCATAGCTGAGACTTTAAACCCCGTTTTGTTTGTTTGGGAACAAGTTAAACAATGCTTCCAGTGAGACATTTTATACATATGTCCTTATTAGCTGTGCACCAGATTATTTAATCTAATAGAGTAAATGCTGATATTATTGAGATTAAGAAGTGAAAAAGTCTTCTTGATCAAGTTTGTTTCCAGTTTTACAATCTTTGTTATTCAATTTTTCTTATTCTAAAATTGTGCTGCTGTATTATGTTAATACTTCCAGTAGGATGATTGTTTCCTAATTTCACTCTTAGGGACCTCATGCACTACAAATTTAGGTTGTGTCCTAAATGCTTGCATTTGATAGAAGATGTACAAAAATGAATTGTAAGTAAGAAATACGAGGGCCATCACCACTTATTAAAACATAATCAAAAGGTATGCGTGTTTCATTGGCGTAAATCAAAATGACATGGAAAAGCTCAATAAATTTCCTACCTTGTTATTCTAAGAAAAACAGGGAGGCTGGAAGTTGTCCAGGTTAGCTTCTACAACTTTTATTTTTTATGCCAACACAGGGTTTTTGGAAGTCCCAAAAGCATGAAACACAGAAAACTGGCTTTGATCCTGGAGCTGCTTCTGAAATGAAAGTACAGTAGAGCATTGGAGCTTCATAATGACAGGCATCAAATACCATTTCACCATTGGCCACCAAAAACAAATGTCTGCCCCAGAGATGTATTACGCTAATGTCTGTGAGCTGTTATGCTAACTGCTGAAGTGCACTACTTGAAAATTGGAAATTCCTGAATTCCTAGGGGTTAGGGTTAACCCTAACCTCGAGCATAGAATCCAGTGAAAACATGCAATGACTGTTGACTGAACAGAACTCCTTACAGCATTTTGTCTTTATTTACAATAGGCATTTAATGGACTGCAGCAAAAGACTAGTGACCAACTCAAAATTTCCATTCTCCTGAAAATGGAACCCATTAGTGTGTGCCTTTTTCTTTTCACCTGCAACCTGGGCTATAGCTAGCAATGTGTGTGTGTGTGTGTGTAAATAACACCACTCCTCCTCTAAGTGTGGTCTTCCACGGTGCACCAAACAAGCGAAGTTGCTCATTTTGACCTAATATATACTACCAGTCAAAAGTTTGGACACACCTTTATATGCGGCTGTAAGTGTTGAGGTGGTAACTAAGCTGGTGCTCAACTGATATTCTGAAACAAAAACATCCATCTGCTGGATCTGGTTCTGATCTTACCCGAACTTTCAACTATTAACACTGCAGATGCTTTTGTCTGTATATGCAGCGGTAGTGACAAAGGCGGCCCTCAGCTGATCCTCTGAACGGAAACTCTTCAAGTTAAATACTCTTGTCTGGACATGGACACAACCTTGAACATGATGAAGCCTTTTCAACAGCCACAAGAACCTGTGAACCTGCATATTGAAAATCCTAACGTGGACAATACTGGGCACAATTACATCCACTGACATAAAGAAAGTGGTCTGAAACGGTTGCTGAAATGCATGGAAGTGATGTATACTATTGGGAGGATTGTCCTGGTCCTCTAGGACATCATCAGTGCAATACACACCTTCTTAGGCTAAAAATGAGAATCAGAGGGAGGAGAGGAGGAGATCACAGAGATCACGGACTAATGCAGCCATCTTTCGGTTTTTCAACTTTCTATGGATCCCTCGACACAGCCATCCAAGCCGAGCCCGACGGTCTACCAAACTTTGTGACGACGAGATCTGGGACTAATGAAATCATCCTCAGGCTCTTTGACTTACGATGAATTCCACCCCCCTGGGCAGAGCCTGGCACACGATGAGGCGGCCTCCCAAACTTTGGGATGAGTACATCACAGAGATCTTGAACTAATGCAACCATCTTTCAGTTCTTCAATTTACTATTCTATATTGAACATTTTTGTGTAATTTTGTGATCCAAATGAATGACTATTTATATGAAGCCACATGCTATGCCCTGTCTCTTGTATCCATGGTGGGAGTTTCACAGGCAGCTTTGCCATTTTTCTCATGCACAATATCATAAGCATGTCATTCAGTGCTTTACATCCTATGGGACTCAATCCCTCACACACTGTAGTACAGAGGTTTAAAATGGTTAATGAAAATGATCTACTGATATTTTATTGGGCCTTCTGTGATCTGTGAGACATGCCTCTCCTGTGGAACCTCTTAGTTCTTAGATAAGAGCTGTCATTAGATTCTGATCCAATATCTTCCAGCATATTGGCATCTCCAATAGTCCCAGCAGGTCCAAAGATTCCTGAACGCCCAGCTTTGAGCTAGTGATGTAAAGCTTTCACGTGGCGCAACAGCATTCAGGACTTTCAGGGTGGTGTAATATTATGTAACTAGAGAACTGCAGATTTCTGATAAGTTGGAGAGGTTGAAGAGTGTTTCCTAGCAGATTTGGTGAAGCAGAACATAGTGAGAAAGGAAGGCAGGTCAGAAATTTCAACAAGCCTGTGTATGTCCCTGTGAAACTGCTAGATAGGGCAAGAAGCTCTAATCGAGTGCAGCGCCTGAAGAGAAGAGTCTGAGCCACAACAGCTAGCAGATATGACAACAATAAGATATGGGTATGACAATATGAGTAAGCAAAACAACTGAATGTAGAAAATTAAAACTCACATGCAGCATACAAATATCATGCATGAGCAAGTAATATGCGAATGTCTCAAAGAGCATCAGTATGTACATAGCTAGGGAGTAGTAGAAAAGGCCCTATGTAACTTAAAAGTCAGGTAGCTCGGTCCATTTGATCAGAAATAGATCAGATGGTATATTTACGATGTGAAAATAGTAAATGGCAGTGTTAAGGCCTCATAATAGGATAAATGATAATTGTGTGAAGTATTTAATTGAGAAATGTAAAGGTTATACTGACAGAAGGGGACAGGAGAGAGGGAAAGAAAGCTACACCATTAATGTCCAAAAATAAGGTCACGGTTTCGACCAGGTTTGGGGGGGGCGGGGACGGGACTGTCAGCTAATCACAATAATCCTCGCAATATAAAAATGAATAAACAGAGCATCACTTGAACAAATATAGTAAACGACAGTGTCTAAAGGTCAGTGGTTGGAATTCAAAGGGTCATTAGTTAAAGTAAAAAGATAGACACGTAAAAGATGGGGGGGTGTTTTTATAGGGAATGTTAATTCTCAGAAAAAGTGTGCTAACGAGTCAAAACAATCTTGAGAAAAATATGTGATAGTAGGGGCAGGATGCCAGGATAAATAGAAGGGATTGTTTCCAGGTTGTCGCACTTGACCACACCGGGCCTGACGCTTTGTGTTTGAGTGCCATTTTGGTGTTTCTTGTTAAGAATCGTCTTACTACAATAAAGCCGAGTTTGCTCCTTCTCATCCAAACCTGAAGAAGTTACTTTATTTTATTTTATTGACTCTGGACCACACTGTAGTGTGTCCATTCCGAGAGGGACTCTGAGTTCTGACATTTATTGGTGCCGAAACCTGGAACCTCGACAAGCCAGCAAAGGCCCAACAACCCGAACTGGGACCGTATGCCTCCTGGGCTACGGAGGCCGGGCCACAACAGAAAGCAAGGTAAACAGACACCTGTTTAATCAAAGTCTGTTTCATAGTTGTGTCTGTGGTCTGGGAGGTTAGGGGCGGCCTCAGGGAGGGCTTGGGTAGCTGGCTTCGAGGTGACAATTTAAAAAGGGTGGTGAGAGAAGGAGTGGATAAGAATAAGCAAATAATTTAACTCCCACCTCTAGTTTGGTGGAGCCTGTGTGTGAGTGTGTAAGTGTGTGAAAGGAAGTCTCATGGATGACCAGATGTGATGAGATACTCTGTGAATAGGTCTGAATGGGCGAGTGGTTTTAGGATTCAGAAAATTCCTGTGGATACTGCTGGTGAGTGGGCTGGAGAACCCTGCTAGCCGGGACTGCATGGGCAGGTGGAAAAGATGCACGGTTGTCCTTAGATACCGCTGTTCGGTGTGGAACAGGTCTGCTTGATAGGGATGAAGAGGGCCCTCTGGCTGATGGGTTGGTCAGTCTAAGGAGTAGGAGCTCCTCTCCTTGTGTGGTCAAAAGTGATGGTCAAACAAAGTAAAATGATTGTACTTATTGGAGTGATTTTGGAGGTTCGTATTTTGCTGAGAGAGTCAGTAATAAGAGGATTGTTGTTAGTTGTTGTGGTGGTTTATGTAGTGAGCAAGTGATAAATAAGATAAGTATACAATCAAGATAAGTATACATGTTTATGTGTATTGGATGGAAGTGCTATTTGAGATATTCTTGAGTACATATACATTGTGTAGAGAATTAGGAAAAAGAGAATAGGAAAAGTCAATTGGGCAGTTGCAGGGGAAAAAATCAAGAATATATATGTATTTTACACTTCATATTTTTAATATTATACTTTCAAATAAAGAAAATTTAGCATGCTGGGCCCAGGGTTATGTGCTCGGGTAAGGGAAAAAAAACAAAACAATGTGTGTGGTTTATTATGACCTGCTGTTGGGGCTATGTGTGTGTGTAAGCCATTCTTGATACCCAATGCCAGAAACTCGAAAAACATAGTTTCCCTACACATAGTTATTAATTATTATGATGGGCATGTGCGAGAGTGAGTTTTGCTAGACTCGTACATCACCTGGACCATCACTTAAGTGTGACCCGGCAGAGGTGGACGGGATCAGTATCACGCTGACCAGAGTGAGTGATTGATGAGCTCCATAAATAAGGAGACAAAGTGTGAGTGACATATAAGCTCCAAATAAGGTGAGGCACACAGTATGAGTGATCAATGAGAACAAAGTATGAATGATGAGCTCCAAAGTTAATTTGAAGACAGTTTGATTACATAATTAATACTCTATTAATAGTCTAGCAGAAACTCTCCTCATAAAAAACAAAAAAAAACAAAGAGAGGGCATCAAAAGATGTGAGTTACGGTGATAAGTTACGGTGGTCTGTAAGCTGTTGCTGGACAGACTGTGGAACTTTGAGATTATTTACCGTTGACATACATCGTTCATGTGCCCCACGTACACTGGTATAGAGCACACGCGCACACACACACACACACACACACACACACACACACAGAGCAGTAGTGCCCCCTGGTGGGAATGACAACAATTGTGGTGGTACAGCAGACTTAAACATTTGTAATATTGAGTAGTTGGAAGAAGTTTGATTTATTGATTCCTGCTTATTGATTCCTGTGTGATTTATTGATATATCGGCTTTTAATCATTGTTTCTTGATCAATTCATCGATTGATTTTTTGGTGGTTGCTGATGTTTCTGTGTGGTGATTGATGCATTAACTATTGTATTGTTGAATTGCTGGTTGATGAATAAGCATTGAATTATTACATTAAAACTAACTTTTGACTACTGAATTATTATTTGATTTTTTGCTGGTTATAATTTTTCTAATTCAGTGTATTTTAATGGTTCTAATTAATTGACCTTTATGGGTTTTAAGTGTCTACAACGCATATATAACTAACCTTAATATTTCTAAGAGGTATAAAAATATTTTCCTTCCTTTTCGTCCTTTTGCAAATGCTCATTTCAGACTGTGGTGATAAACTGATTGATAAGAAGATCTAAACACATAATGTTGACAGGAATGAGTCTTCTCACACCTGCTGGAGTAATAGCAAAACATATGGATGCAGCCAAAGACATCAAGAAATACATGAGGAAGTGGCATGATCGGATGAAGGAAGAGTTGCAGTGGCCTGTAGAGGGAACATTTGATGTGGTGAAGTGCATGAAAATTAAATCCAGGATAGAGTGCTGGGGAGAAGCTAAAAAAGGAAACAGCGAAAAGACGAAGAGGAAAATAGAGATTATACACTGGTTTGAAAAAGAAGGACAAGAAAAGAGGGAAAAGAAAAAAAGAAATGGAAAAAAAACAAGAAAGAAGAGTGGAAGGCAGAAGAGATGCTAGAAATTGGACAACAAAGAGAGAAGAAAGAAACAGCCCCATCATGGGAGAAATGTGTGGAGCACGAATAGCCACCACCATATAATCAGGATTGCACTCCTACTCCTACCGTGAAGGGAATATACCCCATGCTTCCATGCTCAAAGGAAGTGGACCTCGAAATGGTGTCAGGAAAGATAAAAGGAATAATTAGAGAGACAGTGTCAGAGGAAAGTGAAGAAACCAGACCAAAACAGAGGAGCCCAGGTAGTGAAGAAAGTAAGTGACAAATACTACAATGGGAGGATGAGCTCCTCCAGAAATTGAGAGCATACTGGGGGAGGGGAGGACTACACAATGAAGGCCCTCACCAGCTATCTCAGCATCCTCACAGTACCCTACTTGACCCAGATAAGATGGGGTGGAAAACAAGAACACCGTCGGACCCAGATGATTCGATAGAATTCTTTAGAGGCGCCAAACACTACAGGTGCTCACTGTAGTGCCTAAAGATGAGAGAAGTCCCAGTGCTGAATGCAGTAGCAAACAGGGAGGAGGAGATGAGCATGGAAAGGCCAAGCAGAGGAAGGAAATGGAGGAAAAAAGGGCAGTGGCCTCACCAGCAGCACAAGAAGAAAGAGAACATAGCATCTGAAAAAAGGGAAGTAAAAGATGGATGCAAATAGCAGAAGTACAAATAACACCGCTCTACAAGGAGGAGGAGGAAAAGCGAGAAGAATAAATGACAGGCCAACACCTGGCTCTAGGAGATAAGAAAGCCGTACTGTCTCAGACATTGGGACTGACATCAAAAATGTGGCAGACGAACCTCATTATGATCATCGCCCACATTGGACCATGGAGAAACACAATTTGGGACACAATGAGGGGTCCCTGGAAAGGTGGAAGATGACGAAGAAGGGGCCCAATTCATATTAAAGTTAGAAAACATGGGTGCTCCTTGGGATGAGACAGCAGCGAGCCAAACATTGTTTAAAGTGATGCTGAAATGCGCACTACTAAGGGAAGTACAAGACCAGTTGGAAACGATAGATAGATAGATAGATAGATAGATAGATAGATAGATAGATAGATAGATAGATAGATAGATAGATAGATAGATAGATAGATAGATAGATAGATAGATAGATAGACTTTATTGATCCCGAAGGAAATTCCAGATATCCAGCCGCAATAGAGACAGCAGTGGTGTAATGTAACAAAGTAAAATTACACTGTAACGAAGTAAAATTACTTCATTACAGTACTTAAGTATTTTTTGAGAGTTTTTGTACTTTACTTGAGTTTTTATATTTCTGTCAACTTTTACTTGTACTTCACTACTTTGTTGAAACAAATGATATACTTTTACTCCGATACATTTTCTGTTCGGCATTTTCGTTACTACAAAAAAAAACCTGCGTCCAAATCTGCGGTAAAGGAAGTTTGTGGTTAGTGATGACTTTATGTCCACACGGAGCTGGGTATTTTTAAAAAACAGAGATTTTTCAACTTTGTTTTTTTTTTTTTTAAATTCTGTCCACACGACCTATGTGTTAAAAATATCTTTGTCCACATGAAAATGCAAAACGCCCTGTTAAGCGCTGTCAGGAGCATGCCTAGCCAATCAGAAGCCTAGACAAAACTTTTTTACCGGTTCCAGTAGTTTAACAACAATGGCCCATCGCATGAAAGCAATGCCCTTGACATGCGAAAATTTCATTGTAGAATGTAGAAGACCGAACGGGTCTTGTCCAAAACCGTCATCGCTGTCGGGGTTTTGTATGCAGAAGCTGTGATCTCCGTATTACATTCCGACCCTCTGTTCATGAATGTAATGTGTGAGTAACTGCGCGTGTATGTGCACGCATGTAAAAAGTCCAGTAAACAACGTTAACACAGTCAGTAGTTCACGTAAGTCTGCTATTGCACAAAATATCTTCATAAACAAAGCTGACGTCAAATCAAGGAGACTGGCACACAGACAATGATGTCAATTCGTCAAAATCTCCATTTCCCCTGTCCACACAACACCACTGAAAATGGTGAGTTTTGGAAAATCTTCACTTTGGTAGGAGTTTTCCAAAAGCTACGTTTTCAACGACCTCAAACTGCATTAGCATGTGGACGAAAGGTCAAAATGCAGAGAAAGTTCTCCCTTCTTAAAAATACCCGGCTACGTGTGGACATGGCCTTAGTTACAAGTGCACATGTATGGAAACACTGACACTGTACAGTTCATTACAATACAGTTCTAAAGGCCTCTTCTTTCTTTCATGCAAGTCTTATTTTTTTGGTGGTGCACTTATTGAGAAGTTTAAGAAAGAATAGAAATTAATTTACTTCTACTTTTACTTTCCATACATGAATACATTCGTGAAAATACTACTTTTGATAGTTAAGTACAGTTTATTTCAGACACTTTAAGACTTATACTCAAGTAGAATTAATGATTTACTTTAACTTTTACTTGAGTCATTTTCTAACAAAATACCTGTAATTTTACTCAAGTATGGCTTTTGGGTATTTTATACAACACTGAGAGACAGTAACACAAAGACAGGTTGTAGAGTGCACACTTTATATCTTACAATTAGTCATTATACACTTACTAGTATAAAGTATACTCTATAAAGTTACTAGTGCAATGCTAAGAACAAAAACTTCAAGATATATAAGAAGCATATAAATCACAGTTTAAAAAGGAGGGGGGGCGAATAGGAGAAATTAGGTTAATTGCAGTGCAGCCCTTGATGTGATTTTTATACGTAACAAAGTGACAGTGCAAATAGTATTCATTCAAATACCTAAGTAATTGTGCAAAGAGCAGCATGAAAGTGACAATGAAATCGAGTCTCTTTGTAATGGCAAGATATGCAATAGTGAGAGTAACTGAGCAGACCCTGAATCTAACAGATGAGAGAGTTATACATGTAACCTAGATCACCCAGTCCACATTACCATGTCCCTGTATAGAGGATTTCCTAAGTCTGTCCGTTGAGCAGATTTGCGACAGAAGTCTTCCACTGAACACACTCCTCTGTTTGCAGAAAACTATGTGCAGTGGGTGGTCGGGGTTGGCTATGATGGACAGCATTTTGTTTAGTGTTCTTGTCTCCACCACTTCCTCGGGCAAGTCCAGCTTTACATCAACCACCGAACCAGCTCTCCTGACCACCTTGTCCAATTGCGTGGCATCCCTCCTTTTCAGGCTACCTCCCCAGCACACCACCGTGTAGAAAAGCATCAGCAGGAGCTTTTTGGAAATATTGAATGATCCTAGTCTCCTCAGGAAGAACAGCATGTTACTAAATTAATAAACTAAATTTGTCTTAATAATTTCGCATTAAAAAGCATGAAAATGTATAAATTAGCATGAAATTAGCCGTAAACACTTTTACAGGATTAGCAGGATTTTGCGAGGATATATGCGAAAAATTCGCGGATGCAAATTAGTTAGGTTCCAGTGAAAATTTTGCGGATATTACTGTATATATATATATATATATATATATATATATATATATACACACACATACAAATACATAAGCATATACACCATGTTGTCAAAAATTTTGGGACACCCCCTCCAACTCATTGAATTCAGGTGTTCCTTTCACTTCCATGGCCACAGATGTATAAAACCAAGCACTTAGGCATGCAGACTGCTTCTACAAACATTTGGGAAAGAATGGGTCGCTCTCAGGAGCACAGTGAATTTAAGCATGGTACCGTGATAGGTTGCTACCTGTGCAATAAGTCCATTCATGAAATTTCATCACTACTAAATATTCCACGATCAACTGTCAGTGGTATTATAACAAAGTGGAAGCAATTGGGAACAACAACAAGTCAGTCCAGCAAAGACTGCGAGCCAGGCCTCCTCGTCTGACATCGGTGCCTGACCTCACAAATGCACTTCTAGAGGAATGGCAGAGGTGTATTCTGTACCTGGTAGTCTCCTCTGACTCTTCACCAAGGTAGAAAATGAGGCCTCTGATCACAGCCTCTCCTCGGGACTCGGTGCTGCTGTCCTAAAAACAAAACAAACATAAAAAAAACAATAATACATAAATAAATACAGACTTCGGAATGCTAATACATGAAGAAAAGTGCTGGATTGTTATATGTACATACCTCATTTAAAAAGCCAAGGGTGTCATCAAGGTTCCTCCCAACAGCACCTCCCTTCTTCCTGCAAATAGCAGCAAGAGGAGGAGGAAATTCCTCCTCGATCTGAGACAGAGAGAGAGAGAGAGAGAGAGAGAGACAGAGAGAGAGAGAGAGAGAGAGACAGACATGAAACTTTGCCACAAGCACCTTATATTGGAGAACACAATTTCAAATATTCAGCATACCTGGGAAAGCTCAAATAGGGCGGGCCATGGAGCTTTGAAGTCAATCACACGTGGTTTCTTGAGGATTACGTCATTTCGACACAGAGAGAAGGTTTTTGTCATCTTGCTGTTGTCTCTTTTCTTGTAGCCACAGGGAAGCTCAACTCTCTGCTTGTCCGTCCATCCGTACCCAAAAGTAAACAAAAAGAAAAAAGAAAAGATAAAAAAAAATAATATTTAGCTGCACCCTTAAACTGGAATGCCCGCAAACCACACATCAAGATAAAAATTAACCTAACAAGTCAACACCAACAGAAAGTTTCAGTCAACAGGACCAAGCTAGCGATTGGCATTAGCGAACCAAAACCAATTCAAAACAATCGCAGGCTTAGTAATGGCACAGACCAAGCTAGCGATTAGCATTAGCGATTAGCTACTAGCGCTAACACGATTGGCGCATAGAATCTGCCTTTTATTCATTAGCAATTTTACAAAAAGGCACCAAAGCGCGTAACATTAGACATCATTCTCACAAACTCCCGACAGGTTTTCATGACAGGTATCCAGACACCAATATCAAGTGTGGTGTCATTTCTTGTTAGCATATTAGCCACAGCTACGAGCTAAAAGTGAACATGCTATACACTCACCGAGCTTTAGACAAGAAAAGTAGCCCAATAACTCGTACGGCTTCCAGGAAGTTGTGGTTAATTCACAATGTTAATTCTTTTTCCAATGTCACTTATCACTTATTTGTGCCAATCACAGGCTTAGTAATGGCACAGACCAAGCATTTATTCATTAGCAATGTTAAAAAAAAAGGCACCAAAGCGCGTAACATTAGACAACAAACTCACACAGGCAGAAGTTGTGGTTAATTCATTTTTAATTCACTTATTTAAAAGAAAATTGTTTGAAGACATATTTTCTCTATGCAGCATGTATCCTACAAAAGTAGCACTCCGTGCGATCGGGGTTCGAGCCCCAGCATTACCAAACTCCGCCCATTTGCATCACCAGTGCCCATCGTACTTAGACTTGCGAAGAAAACAACGGCGTATAGAAAGACAGGTGAGTGTAATGTTCTAATGAATGGATGGAAAAGCTTCAACTTGTGCATCTGTATTCCACAGGCATCACCCTCCACAGTACACAGAGACCTGCCACATCCAGTCAGTGTACAAACCTGTGTGTATTAATCCACGAGGACATTCCAGAGATCCCAGACTTCATTTTACTATCAACTTTTTTCTCTAATCTCTTGACCTCAGTAAATTACTATTTATATTATTATTATTTATTTATTTAATTTTTACAAGTCTGTATCTTTTCTAAACCATGTTGAGAAACACAGAGTCTTTTGTTCATATTTACACCTACACCTAAGTAAAACACTAAGTGTAATCTGAAGCGGGAACATGCACTGGGAGAATATTAAGGAAGAATAAGAAATGTGTTTGAATCCACATTTTCTAAAGGTGTCTATTATTATTACTTTTTTTTTTTTTTTTTTAATTTTTAACCAGTCTGCACTGATAAAAATATTCAGCCAGATCTACCTAAAAAAATACAATTATGTAGTTCAAGCAAGACCAGTCTTTGTATTTATTACTTAATTTTTTTAATGTAAGAAATACTTCTTGCTAGTAAAGTCCACTTAATTTCTGCATTTCCTTAGTCATTGTTTTGGGTTTGCTCTACTTAGCTTTGAGAGTTTTAAAAGTGTATTTTTAATTGGAACTGAAACCTAATTTTTTTTAAAGCTTCTATATTACTTAACTTTGAGTGGACCCTACTTTGTTTACTAGTCTCATTTGAAAGTTACATTTACTCCCATTTCCTGGTCAGGAACTAGGCATTTCCTATGCATTACAGGTAAAATATGAATTGTGTAATTATGCATTTTGAAATGCAACTTCACCCAGCACAAGAATAAAGGGAAGGACATTTTTATATTATATGCACACACTCATGAACAGTCAGTTCTTTTAAAATGCACTTGGTCCTGAATTTACACAACATGAAATAAAGTAAATATCAGATTTACAGAAAAAAAAAACAACAACCACAGAGTAGTGCGACATGCATTGGGTGAACCTGAGAAAATGCTGTTTAACATGAACAACTGTAAAACAGGGAGTTTACTGTGACTACCTTCATTGCCATCTGTACGGCTTTTAGGTTTGCAAGCTGACCTTGAGACTATGTACCTTAGAGGAAATGTGTTGTTCACATCCTCATCCTCAGATCAAGGACCCCTGCCCTGCCCACTACAGATGACATAAACCAGGAGTCTTCAGTGAATCAGAAGCATGAACATAAAACACTAAGTGTAATCTGATTCGGGGACCTGCACTGGGAGTATATTAAAAAGGTGACTATACAGTATGTATCCTACGAGTAAGTAAGAGCTGGATAAAAATACTTTGAAGTATGATTCTACAATGTGTGCACAATTATTAGGCAAGTTGTATTTTTGAGGATTAATTTCATATCTGTATATGCGGCGGCAGAGACACAGGCTGATCTTCTGGACAGACCCTCTTCGAGTTAAATACTCTTCTCTGGAAATGGACACAACGTTGAACATTACAAAGCCTTCGCAAATAGGCATGTACGCGTCACAACAACTTGTGTACCAGCATACTGAAAATCATTACGTGATCAATATTTTGTTTTCGCCAAGTTGTTTTTACAGGAAATGTTGTGTGTTTTAAACCATACTATGTCTTTTGAAGAGGACATTTCTTAGATCACTGGACACAAGCAAGCTCACCTCTACAACTATTATGATTAACAGATACCCAAAACATTTTTGCTTCATGATTGATTTTACACGTTTAACGCAAGCCAGTATTTGAGTTAACACAGATTTGCTGAATATACTGATCAGGCATAACATTATGACCAGGTGAAGTGACTAACACTGATTATCTCCTCATCATGGCACCTGTTAGTGGGTGGGATATATTAGGCAGCAAGTGAACATTTTGTCCTTGAAGTTGATGTGTTAGAAGCAGGAAAAATGGGCAAGCGTAAGGATTTGAGCGAGTTTGATGAAGGGCCAAATTATGATGGCTAGACAATTGGATCAGAGCATCTCCAAAACTGCAGCTCTTGTGGAGGTGTTCCCGGTCTGCAGTGGTCAGTATCTATCAAAAGTATCCTTTAAGTTCTGTAAGATCTGCTGCTAACATCTTGGTGCCAGATACCACAGCACATCTTCCGGGATCTAGTGGGGTCCGTGCCTCGATGGGTCAGGACTGTTTTGGAAGCAAAAGGGGGACCAACACAATATTAGGCAGGTGGTCATAATGTTATGCCTGATCGGTGTACACAGTAGGCTCAGGATTTGGCACTCAGTGAGCTAGCCTGCTTTGTATCAACAGTGCAGGCTGCTGGGGGTTGTGTAATGGTCTGGGGAATGTTTTCTTAGGCTCTTGAATACCATTCGAGCATCGTTTGATGCCACAGCCTGTAGGAGCGCTGCTGTCTGAAAGTAACCACAGAGGAGAAGATAAATATTATTTGTATGCAGCAAGTGGTCATGCTATTAAAAAGAAATAGTGATAGAAACAAAAGAAATGACAGGAACCCAGAATCGAACCCTGAGGGATTCCCACTAATATGATTTGAGCAGACTTTTGGAAAAATACCCAAAAAAAATAGACAAACCTGTGTGTCCACGTTGGATCTCTAAACAAAAAACAAACAAAAACATAACGTAGTAAAGATAGTGGATATAATCCTGGACTTTATTTTATTAAAAAATAAATAAATTAATAAGAAATACAGAAAGTATGCTATTGTTCCGCTACCTGTTTCAGTAGCCAGCCAGCTGCGCAGACGCGGATAATGCTGCTTGCCAGTTTAAAAAGTATAGTGGTTCTTTTGGCTTTTCTCTCTCCAGCCCTATTGTCTCTAACCATCTCTTCCAACCTTCTTTACATGATTCAGTATTTCAAGAATGGCACAGTAAAGGCATTAGGCTTTGCAAAGATCTTTTTATTGATCATACGTTCACGTCGTTTGAACAGTTGTCTGAAAGGTTTAATCTATCCAAATCTCACTTTTTTAGATATTTGCAAATAAGACACTTCATTAGTTCTTTGATACCAAACTTCCCTGAGGCTCCGGATGCAAATATTATAGATAATCTCCTCTGTCTGCCCCCACTGCGTAAAGGCCTAATATCCACTATTTATGGCATATTAATGGGTTTGAGTTACACCACTTTGAAAACCACCAAAAAACTGCTTGGGAAAAAGACCTAAATCTGACACTGTCAGCTGATACATGGAACTCAATTCTCAAGTTCATCTACTCAACCTCCTTATTTGCCCAGCACTCTTTATTACAGTTTAAGGTTGTACATAAGGCTCATTTCTCCAAAGTTAAGCTTTCTCGCTTCTACCCAGATGTGGATCCCTGCTGTGAAAAATGTAAATGTGGAGAGGTGTCTCTCATTCTTATGTATTGGAGATAACCTAATTTGGAAAAATTCTGAAGGGATGTCTTTCAAACCCTGTCTTGCGTACTGAGTTGCAATCTTGAACCAGACCCCCTGGTTGCTCTTTTTGGCTTTACTGGAGAGGATGATAGGCGTCTAACCCCAGCTAAACGTTGATTATTGTCTTTTGCATCTCTCCTGGCCAGGCATTCTCTTTTATTTAAGTGGAAGGATGCCACCTCTCCCTCTCACGCCCAGTGGCTTAGAGATATTATGTCCTGTTTGTCCATGGAGAAGATCCATTATTCAGTCTGTAATTCAGGTTTGAAATTTCATCAGGTGTGGGGGCCCTTCCTTCACTTTTTTCAATTAAATTTATAGTTTAATCCTCCCTTTTATTTATTTGATTGGTTGGTTTTCTCAGGTGTATGGCTTTTTATTTTTTTTATTTTATTTATTTATTTTTTCTTTTCCTTTCTCCTCTTCCTCTCTTTCTTTGCACACATAACCTAGACTTGGCCAAGTGTAAGGATTTGAGCGAGTTTGGATTTGAGCAAGGGCTAAATTGTGATGGCTAGACGACTGGATCAGAGCATCTCCACAACTGCAGCTCTTGTGGAGGTGTTCCCGGTCTGCAGTGGTCAGTGTCTATCAAAAGTATCCTTTAAGTCCTGTAAGTTACAGCACACCTTCAGGGATCCATGCATCGATGGGTCAGGGCTGTTTTGGCAGCAAAAGGGGGACCAACACAATATTAGGGAGGTGGTCATAATGTTATGCCTGATTGGTGTATATAATGTGAGATGGTGCATAGTAGTGCAGCAGTAGTGTGTGTAACATATGGGGATGAAGTACTGAGTGACTTTTCTTACTATACAGTATATGTAGAGGTAAAGTGAAGTGTAACGAGTTTTTAAAGAGCATGCTGGTCAGCAGTTCATGAGGGTGATTGCCTGAAGAAAGAAACTGTTCCTATGTCCAGCAGTTTTGGTGTATAATGTTCTGTCTGCCAGACAGGAGTAGTTTAAAAAGGTAGCGTCCAGGGTGTGAGAGGGTCTGTAATGATTATTCCTGCCCGTTTCTTGGTTCTTGTGGAGTACAAGTCATGGAGAGCGGACAGGGGAACACCAATGAGTTTTTTTCTGTGTGGATTTTCATTCATTCTCCATGTCTCTGGATTCCTTCAGGTTTCCTGTCACCTCTGCTTTATGTGAACTGCTTATGCTGTGTGTCTGTGTGTGTTTGTGTGTGTGTGTGTGTTTGTGTGTGTGTGTGTGTGTGTGTGTGTGGTGCCTTGCGATCGACTGGTTTCACATCTAGGGTGTGTTAAAGCTATGAATGAAAAATGAATTGGACTATTTGACCTTTATTTGCTGATATCAGTAAAGGAATGGAAAGAAAACCATGTCTTTAAAACCGTAACACAACAAAGACATAAAAATAGACGTCTAAACTAAAAAATCTTAATAATATAATCACTGTAAATCACACGATGACGCTACGGCGCTGCACGTGCACGTTAATGTTGAGTTTTAACTAATTTACATATATGCAAATGTCTGAGCGCGAGCTTCAATCCACCTCAATCCAGTCCCTGACGAAATCGTGTTAATTTGTCAAACTGAGATGCTAAAAAACAATTATAACAACTTCATAGATATGTAACAACTAATGTTAGTGTTTCTATATCCTGAAGATTATGCGGTACTCACGGTGCCTGGAAGTTGTGGCTGAACTCCTGGTAAAGTTTAAAACTCGGTTAGCCTCGTTAGCAACCGATTTCTAAAGCTATAGATTTAGATAGTGTTTTGAAATGGCGTTTACCACGCGCTCCACGGCAAGTTTAAATAAACCACCTGTCCTACACACCCGAGTTGGTTCAACTCCAAACTTTAAGACAAGGCTGTGGCTTCGTTTACTACAACCACAATGAACTGCATTTCCCAGAATGCTTTTTCCTAGCACGCGACACTCCGCCATATCGTTACTATAGTAACAGGGTAAAACAACGTAGACACCGTGAGCGTTGCATAAACACTGCAAGCGTTTCAGAAGGTAAAGACATTTTATAAATAGCTTTTATTGGATAAGGGGAACGTTTCAAAGGTTAAAAATGATGAAAAGTGTAGTTTGTGTTGTTACTACAGCTCCAGGGGTTTGTATATTCTCCCTTAAGTTCACTGAGTTTCCTTTCAAGAGCGTGTCACATAAGTCAGTGTGTGGATGTATTTATCACATTAGTGGATGTATTTTTCACGTAAGTGGATGGATATTTCATGTTACTGGATGTATTCTTCACATTAGTGGTTGTATTTTTGTGCTTACTCAGAAACTTGTTTGGAAAGCTCTACAGTCTGATGAAACCTGTGAGTATTTTATATTTTTATGTTTCTGTAGGTCTTCAACAGAGTTTAAATTCAGAGACTGAGATGGACGAGACATTTACAAACCCTGATTCCAACATCCCAAAGAACCTTCTGCAACTCTCGTATCCTCTATCTATCTATCTATCTATCTATCTATCTATCTATCTATCTATCTATCTATCTATCTATCTATCTATCAAGTGGTTAAGGCTCTGGGTCGTTGACCGGAAGATCGGGGGTTCAAGCCCCAGCACAGCCATGGTGCCACTGTTGAGCCCTTGAGCAAGGCCCTTAACCCTCTCTGCTCCAGGGGCGCTGTATCATGGCTGACCCTGCGTGTGACCCCAACCTCCAAGGATGGGATATGCGACGAAAGAATTTCACTGTGCAGTAATGAATATGTGACAAATAAAGGCTATTTCTATTTATTTTTTCTTTCTACCTGACTCTCTGTCCGTCTATCCATCCATCTGTCTCTCCATCCATCCATCTATCCACATCTGTCTGTCTGTCTGGCTGTCTGACTGTCTGTCCATCCATCTATCCATTAATCTAACCATCCATCTATCCATCTGTTTGCTATCTATCTATCTATCTATCTATCTATCTATCTATCTATCTATCTATCTATCTATCTATCTATCTATCTATCTATCTATCTATCTATCTATCTATCTATCCTGAAAAACAATCCTTTACTATAAGCCAGACATTCGTTTGGTTATGACTGCAAGCGGCTAGGAAACCTGCAGCTGCTGGACAAGGACACACTGGCCTTCATAGCTGGAAACATGGTGGTCCTTCTGGACATCAGCACCAAACAGCAGCGTTATATCCCCGGCACCAGTGGAGGAGGCATCGGTGCCATTATGGTACTCTGACCCTCTGTGACCAGGCTTTCTTCACTGTTTATAAAGCGATAATAAAACGTGATACAGCTGTTTTGCTTTTTGTGTTGAAGTATTTCATGAATCGTTAATCCAGACTCTTTTTCTGTCTACATCTGAAGCCTCATCCTAGTAGGAGATATTTTGCCATGGCAGAGAAAGGCGATCATCCTGACATCATTATTTATGAATATCCGTCACTGCAACCCCATCGTAAGCTCCGAGGTATTAAACCACTTGTGTGTGTGTGTGTGTGTTAATGGTTGAAAAATAACTGAAATGAGCATGTTTGTGTTCTTGTGTTGAACAGGAGGCACGGAGAAGGCATACAGCTGTGTAAGCTTTAATCGTGACGGCACACTGCTGGCGAGCGTTGGAGGTGCTCCCGATTACATGCTGACGGTGTGGGACTGGAACCAGGAACAGGTGGTGCTGCGCTCTAAAGCCTTCTCTCAGGACGTTTACCGTGTCACGTTTTCATCAGACAATCCCAACCAGCTCACCACCTCCGGCTCCGGACACATCAAGTTAGAGCTGACTCATTGCTCATGTGTACACCTTTAATGCTAATGCACATCGTACAGTTGTGTGTTTAACGGATTTCTGCTTGCTGCTTTGTATGTAGGTTCTGGAAAATGGCTGACACCTTCACCGGCCTGAAGCTGCAAGGAATGCTGGGAAAGTTTGGAAAGACCCCTCTGACAGATATAGAAGGCTATGTCGAGCTCCCGGATGGGAAGGTGTGTTTCCTGGATACCACATGGATATACTTACACACAAACACACACACACACACACACACAGAGCACCTACAAATATACCTTATCTTCTTGTTTCTCTTGTCATCAGGTGGTCTCAGGTTCAGAGTGGGGAAACATGCTATTGTGGGACGGCGGTCTGATAAAGGTCGAGATTGGACGGAAATCCGGACGCACCTGTCACGCTGGGCCTATACGGCAGTTGGCACTGTACGAGGGAGAGCTGATAACCGTGGGTGCCGATGGAGCAGTCAGGGTGAGTCGCCTCCGCATTCTACCTCTGTCTGACATAAACGTGACACATGGGGGAACATTACAGAATGATCTCATCTAATTAAAGATGTGTACATGAGGATGATGTAATGGCACATATGTGTGGGACAAATTGGACAGCGTCTAGGATTCAGAAATATAATCTAAAGTGCTTTATTCTGGAAAAATCCTGATTTACAGAAAAAATCCAGTATCGGGTCCCAGATTTATAATATAGGACTACTCATTTTATTATGCCACTAAGAAACAGGGTGATGTGATACGGCCCGACTTGAAGAAGTGGGCTTTATATCCGACAACACAAGCAGCATTGTTTGCACCTCTGCTGTGGATCTTATCTTATCTTGTTACCCTTCAGAGACAAAATAAGCCTGTGCGTCTGGATTCCCAGTCAAACTGTAAAAGTTTTCAGCACAGCAATGCTAAACACAAGCGTCTCTTTGTCTCTCAAACCAAAAACTCTGAACACATGAAGGGAAATACACTTTAATTCACATCCAGTGCAGATAACCTCTATAAATGTTATGCATACAAGAATATTGACATTATACTTTTACATACATATCTAATCTACTCATGTGATTTAAAGTAACATGAATAATACTGTTATTAACATGTCTGTCGCAGTGCTGGGATTTAGAAACCATCAATACAGCAGACTGCGAGGACGACAGCGGACTGTTCGAGATGGAGCCCATGGGCGAGCTGATCATAGGCCGCAACGTGAGCCTTTCCTCCATGGTCAGGAGCACCATCCCAGACTCTACAATCTGGTTTGCACAGGTCACTTTACTTTACACTTTAACTTCATGCCAACTGACCACGCATAATCACGTGATAAATCCATGCTGGATTAGAACAAGCACATGAACTCTGCTTAAAAGTTGTTATATGATAAATGTTGGTGTGTTTTCAGGATTCTAATGGAGGAATTTGGAAACTGGACTTATCATTCTCCAATAAAGTGAGTATTTATCATAGACGAGTACAGAGCTCATGACTTTTGCATGTGTGTGTGTGTGTGTACCAATTTATCACTCAGTGTACCAGTGACATAACAGTGGCATAACGGCATAATAACTGATGTTAACCTTTTAATAGCAGGCTATAATTATTATATGATATTATTTCTGAAATGGACAGTGGGTCACAGTGTAATGTGTGTAGCAGCATGAATGTCAGGTACATAGGCAGTGTACAGTGTACAGATACGGTACATTCACGACCGGCTAGTTATAAAGCGCGCTGCTTACCGGTTAAGCTAACCGCTAAACAGCTAAAGCTGTTAACCGGTCAGTGATGTGTGGTGTATTGTTAGTCCTGATTGTTCAGTAGTCTGACAGCCTGGGGGAGGAAGCTGTCCTGAGCTGCAGTTTGGACACTCCTGACCAAAGAGTTCCTATATACAGTATGTCTATTGCAATCAGACTGGATTGGTGCACATGTGATGTGTGTGTATGTGTGTGTGTGTGTGTGTGTCTGTGTGCAGACCCAGGAGCCTGTGCGCCTTTTCTCATTCCACGCTGGTGCAATCGAGGGAATGGATGTGTCTGGATTCAGTCACCTGATGGCCACCACCACATTAGACTGTAAGACTAATAGATTTTTTTGGCTATTGTTAGTATTTTTTATACAAGTTTTATATAAATGTTCCTCTTTGTTGCAGGTTCTGTAAGGGTTTTCGACTTCCTTTCCAACAAGGAGCTCGCAGTCAGCCATTTCAGACAGGGAGGAAGCACTCTCACCTGGGCCCCTCCTACGGTGTGGACATTATATCACTTTACATTTATTTTGCTTTGATGGCAGTATGTAGGCCTTTTTTTTTCTTCATTTTTTTAGATTGTAAAATGTACAGAAAAATAGAAGACACAGGTTTAAATAATATGTTTGGAATAGAAATTTGGCCTCCTAGTGCTTAGGGAGCCTTCTGATGATTTAGGATTAACAGAAATGTAAAAATGAATCTCTCTCTCTCTCTCTCTCTCTCTCTCTAGGTGTGTGGTGGTGAGGGTCTCCTGGTGGTGGGCTTTGAGGATGGCGTGGTGCGTCTCTTGGATTTCTATAAACACAGTCTCTCAGAGCTTCATCTCAAAAATGCCTTCAAACCCCATAATGCATCTGTGAAAGCCATCTCTTTCAGTCACAATGGGCAGATCATGGCTACTGGGGTATGTTATTGTGTGTGTGTGTGTGTGTGTGCATGTGGTCTTCTTTAGATAGATCCTATAGATCCTATAGCTGTGTGTGTGTGTGTGTGTGTGCCAATCGCTCATTTGTGTGTCTCTGTTACCTTTGTGTGTGTGTGTTTCCACCTCACTGCATGTGTATCTCTCTCTTATTTTTTTGCACTATGACTTATTGTTTCTCTCTGTGTCTCTCTCTCTCTCACATGCACACACACACTCCCCTCTCTCTCTCTCTCTCTCTCTCTCTCTCTGCAGAGTTTGGACGGCACAGTGTTCTTCTTCTCAGTGGGGGACAGCTATGAGCCAGTCGGTTTCGTGACAGTCCCGGGACCGGTGCAGGGTCTGCAGTGGACACCTCAGTCACATGTGAGTATGTGTGAAGAAGTTCAGCAAATGGTAATTATACATTTTGCTGATACATTTTGTGTGTGTGTTTGATACAGGGGAGAAACGCTCTGTTAGTTGTATGTCAGAAAGGCCATGTTGTGGAGGTTGATGCTCCCGACATACATGCGCCCACTACAGGAAACACATACCACCTGCAGAACCTTCCCATGAGGCACTTCTGCTTCCACAGCATCAAATCACGCATTAAGGTCAGCAGCAGAACTTAAAGTCACCTACAATGCTCATTACGCATTATGTAGAAGTTTATAAGGGTTTTTTCCTCTGTGTGTGTGTGTATTGACCCAGAGGGACGAAGAGATAGCCCGCAGACAGGCCATGAAGGAGAAGAGAAAGAAAGAGGTGACGCTTCAGGAAATTAATGATCAGGAACAGACTCCTACAGGGGAAGAGGGAGAGGGAAAAAAAGAGGAAGAGGAAGAGAAAGAGGAAGAGGAAGAGGATCTGCCACCACTCTTTATCCCCAATCCCCCTAGTCCTCTTCACTGTGTTTTCTACTCAGCTGAGCCTGGAGCATTCTGGCTTTCTGTGGTACACACACACACACACAGACACACACGCACATACACACACAGACACACACACACACGCATACACAGACACACACACACACACACAGACACGCACACACACACGCATACACAGACACACACATTCACATAATGCACACACAAACAGCTTTTACTTCCCTTTTAACACCTGTTTTATTCACCATCTCTCTCTCTCTCTCTCTTTGTTACAGGGAGGCTATGACTCTGGGTATCTGTATCACTGTAAGTTTTCGGAGCAGCAGTCGACAGACTTGTCAGAGAGGAGAGATGAGTCGTTTGCTTATGTTCCAGTCCAAGATGCAGATCACAACCCCATCCTCACTGTCTGCTTCTGGTATACACACACACACACACACACACACACTGAATTTATTTTCTTGTGTTTCAAACCTCTGTCCTCCTCAGCGAAGCGAGGCAGCTGCTGCTGTGTGGGATGCAGGACGGCAGCATCCGAGCATATCCTCTGCAGTCTGGGGAACTGCAGCCAGCGCACATGCAGACGTACTGGACACTCGGTGTTCATGATGGCCAGTACGGAAGCCTCCGGCAGCTCCGTGTCAGCCACGACAGCCGCTTCGTGCTGAGCACCGGTGCAGATGGAAACATTTTCTCGTTCAGGATGTTGGAGAAGGAGGGGATGGAGGAGATGGAGGAGGCGCTACAGAGGGGATACGCCAAAGTGCCCTCGCCACGTCTCAGCCTGGACACGGAGCCCGCGCCTGTCGATATAGATGACCCCGCTGCCTACAGGTGTGTGTGTGTGTGTGGTGATAGATAACAGGAACTCTTTACACACAGAAAATCAATTTGTACACTTTTTTGCAGCAGAATTATTGCCACTTCAAGTGAATGTATTAAAAAATTTCACACAATTGACTGAATTAAAGAAACTTTTTGAGTAATAGTATTTCATTAAAAATATAAAGGAAATTAAAAATTAAATTATAACTATATTGAATTCTACTTGGAGAAATAACTTGACTGTGTGTGTGTGTGTGTGTAGTTTAGAGATGGCTAAGCAGAAACAGGAGTCAGATCGCATGCTTCAGGAGGCTGAATTAAAAAAGCAGGCGCGCCGTAAAACACTTGCTGAGTTGCAAAATCGTTTCAAAGACCTGCTGCAGCGTAATCAGAGTCTCCCAGAGCACATCCGCCTGCAGCGCTCGGTAAGCCCTTATTTTATTCTTAAATGGATTTTATTTTAACCAGGAACATTACTCTGCTAGTTTGCATCCTAATGTGCTACATCATTGTAAGAGGCAGTACGAAAAGTACAAACCTTTCCCCATGTAGCAGACGATATGACTATTTATGTGTTTTAGGAGCTGGAGATAGATTGTGGTTTCCGTGAGGAAATAGAGAGAAGGACAGCTGAGAGAGTGAGAGAAGTGAGGAGAGAATTAGCCTGGGAGACGGAGAGAGTCCGGATCGGCCTGCAGAAGCTGCAGGATAGGTGCTGTGCCACTCCTCTTTTCTCACGAATCTCTATGATTGGAAATAGCCCGGCAAATTGATTTCTCATTCTCTCTCCATCCCTTTTCAACAGGTTCATAAACCCAGTCGTGTGTGACACAGTGATCGTGTCTGCGATCCAGAGCGATCATAAGGTTTCCACCTACAGGTTGCTAGCTCCACCGGAAAAACTCCACCGGGTGAAAGAACAGGGAACAACCCTGCAATGTTCAAGCTCCGCCTCTCAGGAGCAGTGCGGCGCTGAAGAACAGAAAGACTTTCAGGCTGACGTCACCACAGTTCAGAACGCCGGTGTGTAAATGATATTGCAAGTCAGTGTGTATGTGTGTGTGTGTGTCTTCACTTCAAGCTGTCAAGATGAAGCTAATCATCACTGCAAATGATGTGTGTAACATTTCTCCTGCATCAGAGGAAGCTTTACCTGCCACAGCAGTGTTACAGCGAAGAGTGCCCCAGGGAGCCGGTGGCAAGCTGGCAGCCAGACAGGCGGAGAAACTGCGCAAGGCGGCAGAAAAAGCGGAGAAAGCCCGCTCCAAGATAGAGCAGAGGAAGAGAGAATGGGGCGAACTGTGAGTCTTAACATTTACACACAGTCTCACATCAGCAGTAAAATCCTGAATGAGTTCTAGCCGTAGAGAAGAATTGCCATTATTAATCATTTAAAGGAATCATCTACCTGCTGCATCACTGTAGCGTATTTATTTGTCCCGTTCAGCTACGCTGCTAAACCCAGCAAAGACGAGGATCCGGAAGATATCCGTGCAATCCAGTTGGCCAAAGAAAATCTGGGCGACTTCAAATTGAAGACCGCGAAGGACTACATAGTGCCGGAGCACAAGAGGATGACCGTGGAGAAAAAAGCAGCGCAATTGGATAAGCTGGAGGAGCAGGTCAGCAAACTCTAAACTCAGAGATCAAGAGTCAATATACCTATAAACACTTTATTTCAAGCACAGACTGAAAAGCCTGAAAAAGCATTGTCCCTGTAGCTGAATATTATTTTTAGTGTAGTAGTATGTTCTTCAGTTTGTTTTTAGACAAAGAGAAGCACTAATATGTTTCTAGAAAAAACCTTTAACTCATTTTCTTATAGAAACTGAGAAATTATGTTTGTGTGTGTGTGTGTGTGTGTATGTGTTTATGATCTGATCCAGATCTACCAGAGGAAAAGCCAGATGAATGCGCAGGTGTTAGCCCTGCGTGACTCGAAGGTGGCTCTCGTCTCCCGGTTCCGCTCCCTCGTGCATCAGCTGCTGGCTGTTCAGAAGCTCCTCCCCCCAGAGAAGCACCGCTCACCACCCACCACACCCACTCTGACATCAGAGGAGACACCCGAGAGGGATCTGCAGTACAGCCGCACCACGCTGGAACGTTACGCCGCCGCACGGGCCAAAATGAGACAAACTGGCTGGGATGACATGCAGGAGGAGTCTCAGGATGTTCTGGAGATGATGCAACAGGACGGTGTTGAGGACACAGATACAGTAGAAGAACACACAGAGGAGGAAGGCATACACACAGAGGAGGAGCGCATACACTCCAGGGAGAACCTCAGCGACGTGGAGCAGGAGATATTAGAGATGGAGGAGATTCGCAACCTTTACCTGCAAGACAAACTGATAAAACAGGTGTGTGTGTGTGTGTGTGTGTGTGTGTGTGTGTAAGGGAAGGAGATGTTGTGGCTCTGTTTTCCAGATGTACTCAGTGTTCTCTTTTCTCACTCTCTCACCCCCTTTCTGATGAAGATGGAGGAGGCCGTGCGCACTTTCGATGCCCAGCTGTGTCTCCTGCGTCGTGAGAAGAGCAAGCTGGACGTACAGCTGAAGCTGGCTGACCTTCAACATGTCACACTGTTCCAGGAGCTCCTGCTGCTCAAAGAGTTTGAGAAGAGAGAGAGAACGCCACAGGAGAGACGAAACACTTACATGCAAGAGGAGAGAGAACTCAGGGTGCGTGTGTGTGTGTATGTCTGCCTGAGAGTCTGTTTGTGTCTGTTTTTGCGTTAATGTTTGTGTGTGTGCGTCAGTTTGTATATTTGTATATCTGTCTGTGTGTGTCTATGTTTGTATGTATATGTTTGCCTGAATGTGTGTGTCTGTGTGTGTGCGTTACACTTGTCCATGTTATTGTGAGTATCCTTATACAGTACTTTTAGAGAAGTGTGTGTGTGTGTTACACTTGTTTTTGTGATTATCCTTATAGAGCACTTTTAGAGAACTTTGTCTGTGTGTGTGTGTTACACTTGTTTTTGTGATTATCCTTATAGAGCACTTTTAGAGAACTTTGTCTGTGTGTGTGTGTTACACTTGTTTTTGTGATTATCCTTATAGAGCACTTTTAGAGAAGTGTGTGTGTGTGTTACACTTGTTTTTGTGATTATCCTTATAGAGCACTTTTAGAGAACTTTGTCTGTGTGTGTGTTACACTTACACTTGTTTTTGTGAGTATCCTTATAGAGCACTTTTAGAGAACTTTGTCTGTGTGTGTGTGTTACACTTGTTTTTGTGAGTATCCTTATAGAGCACTTTTAGAGAAGTGTGTGTGTGTTACACTTGCTGTTGTGAGTATCCTTATAGAGCACTTTTAGAGAACTTTGTCTGTGTGTGTGTGTTACACTTGTTTTTGTGAGTATCCTTATAGAGCACTTTTAGAGAAGTGTGTGTGTGTGTTACACTTGTTTTTGTGATTATCCTTATAGAGCACTTTTAGAGAACTTTGTCTGTGTGTGTGTTACACTTACACTTGTTTTTGTGAGTATCCTTATAGAGCACTTTTAGAGAAGTGTGTGTGTGTTACACTTGCTGTTGTGAGTATCCTTATAGAGCACTTTTAGAGAAGTGTGTGTGTGTTACACTTGCTGTTGTGAGTATCCTTATAGAGCACTTTTAGAGAAGTGTGTGTGTGTTACACTTGCTGTTGTGAGTATCCTTATAGAGCACTTTTAGAGAACTTTGTCTGTGTGTGTGTGTTACACTTGTTTTTGTGAGTATCCTTATAGAGCACTTTTAGAGAACTTTGTCTGTGTGTGTGTGTTACACTTACACTTGTTTTTGTGAGTATCCTTATAGACTACTTATAGAGAAGTGTGTGTGTGTGTGTGTGTGTATTTAGTCCAAGCTGGAGGAGTGCAAGTATCAGTTGGAGGTGAAGAAGAGAGACATAGCGAAGCTGCATGAGAGAGAGAAAATGATCGTGTCCACGTTCCAGGCTTCACTTGGAGAAGGCAACAAGTTTGCAGATTTCCTCACCACAGTCTTTAAGAAGAAGATCAAACGAGTAAAGAAGAAAGAGAAGCCTGGCAGCGATGGTGTGTTCCGCATGCTGTGTTTGCGTGTGTGTGTGTGTGTGTGTGTGTGTGTGTGTGTTTATGGCTGTTTGTGCTAATCATGTTGTTACAGAGGAAGAAGAGGACAGTGAGGAAGACTCAGATGAAGAGTCAGAATGGGACAGTGATGAGGAGGATGAAGAACTGGATGGAGCTGGTGGCTTTGACTATAGCGTCTGTCCTCCAAGTAAGCTGACACCAGAGCATTTTATACTTTATTACAAAGCTGAACAAATCATAAGTTCATAATCTATCCCACTGGAAGGGAAATAGAGAGGTCAGGAAATATTTACTGAACCATTTAATGACTAGAGATGATGGTAAATAGTGAGAAGATGCCACAGTGCTAAAGCTCAGACCTCCAAAAATACACCATACGTTGTCTTTATTAGTCACATATACATTACTGCACAGTGAAATTCTTTCTTCACATTTCCCATCCTTGGGGGTTGGGGGCCTTGCTCAAGGGCCCAACAGTGGCAGCTTGGCAGTGCTGGGGCTTGAATCCTGACCTTCCGGGCAACGACCCCGAGCCTTAACCACTTGAGCTACCACCGCCCACATCATATCAATAGCAATGTGTTATTGAATAGGATTTATTATTTAACATATTAGAATTCTTTTATTTGTGTGTGTAAGACTGTGACCCAGAGCTTTTTGAGAACACTATAACTTTGCGGGAACATCGTCTGGACTTGGAGGAGCGTCTGCATGAGGAGAAAATGATAGAAGACAACCTGAAGAAGGAGTATGACTCACTGACCAAAAAAGTAAGAGAGCAGTACTTTCTTTTACTCGGAGCTCGGAGTGAATTTTCCAGAACCTGTGCATTTATATGTTTTCCTTTATATACAGGAAACTGTACAGTCAGTGTTATCTGTATGTTGATTGGTCTAAAGCAGATACTTGTATTTTGTATATACCTGATTATAACTGATTTAAAGGAAGAAGTGCTTGTGTAACGGGGGGGTTACACCTGTGTTTTATGTGTTGATGCTGCGAGCCGCCATGTTGTTTTGACTTGTGGTTTGAAAGAATACCCCCAAGTAGCAATTATGATCTCTATTCAAATGTAGCATATGTGCACCAATATATATATGTGTGTGTGTGTGTGTTTCCTGTATCAGGAGAAGATAGTGCAGAGCAACCTGAAAGCAGCAGAGGGCGACCTGGAGCTCTTAAACCGAGAGAAGCAGCAGAAAGTCAATGAACTTGATGTGGTCGTGCCACTGACATTACGCCAGGTGTGTGTGTGTGTTGGAGTGACTGTATACTGTATACTGTATACCACCTCCATCACTCTCCGTCTCTCTCTCTCTCTCTCTCTCTCTCTCTTTCTCTCTCTCACTTTCTCTCTCTCACTTTCTCTCTCTCTCAGATTGAGTATGTGAATATTCGAATGATGCCCTTTGACATGAGTGAGTCGCTGGTGATGAACGCGGCGTCCATGAAGCGTCTGCATGAGCGCATTAAGGAGCTGCAGCAGGAGAAGGACGCTCAGTGGCAGATATACAGACAAGAACGGCAACAACACGTCCAGCTCCGAAATAACCTCAGAGACGTGAAGGCCAAGAATCAGAGTCAGTTTCTGTTCATTGAATCTTGGTGGAGTCCAGTGAGCTGGTGAAAAGTGTGTGTTGTGCTTATATATATATATATATATATATATATAAGTGTGTGTGTGTGTGTGTGTGTAGAGTTAAAGACACAGTGCGAGCAGATGATGATCAAGAAGTTCGGAAAAATTGTGGATCTAACGGCTCTGCAGACTCTGAGCGGCAGCCGGAAGCTGGAGGAGATGAAATATGAGAGGCAAGTGCGGGAGGCTCAGAACAGGCAGGAGCTCAGGATGTTGCAGGTACACACACACACACACACACATGCATGCGTGTGTGTGTTTGAAGCAGGAAGTAATACAACAAAGTTAATACAACCATATTTGTTGCTTCATTCCTCAAACTTAAAAACGTAAAACCTGGCTATATTCATCTTTGACTGGATAAACGTGTCGAGGATAAAGATGTTTCTCGGTTCTGATTAAAAGTGCACGTGTGTGTTTTAGGTGAAAGTGGCCGCCGCCAAGCAGGAACTGACCGACGTGACCAGAGAGCACACGACACGTCTGCGCGGATACAATAGACTGCTGACTGAGAAACAGCTGCTGGAGGACAAACTCAATGCCAGGCAGAGGAAGATGGTACTGTGTGTGTGTGTGTAATGATCTTGAAATCTTAAATGACCTCTTATTTACTATATGCGCTCACTACATAGAGGATAAGGTCACCGCTCACTACATAGAGGATAATACAATGTAAACGTCTCAGACATCCACTTCTGATAGAATCATCAGGGGCAGATATTACTGTCTGGTGTGAACATAATTTCCATTTTCATTCAATGTCACTGTGCTTATGAGTGTGCCTGTGTGTGTGTGTGTGTGTGTGTGTATACTAGAGTCATCAGTTCCAGGACTCCCAGGAACCTGATCGAGAGGACATCCAAAAGCTGCAGCTGCACGTCCAGAACCAGGCAGAGAAAATTAAATATCTGAAGCAGGAGATCAGCACTCTGTCTCGCAAAGGTGGCCATGTGCTACCCCCGCGTGAGCCATGTTTGCCCCCCATCCATAGAAACACACCCCTGCAGCGTCGGCGTGCTTTACCTTAGACATCTTTAAGTCATTCAAAGAGAGATTTGTCTCTTTGACTGACTTAAAAGACCACAACAGCATATTTTTAATCCTCAGCTCTATCCACTGTGAGCCATGTATTTATATTTATCCTGAGACGACTCAAGATCAATAAAGTGTATATGAGACAAATATAAAAGCCTGGATAAAAGCTGCTTTGTGACAATAACAGCACTTTAGATGAGTAGGTTGCAGTGATGGCTGCTGGTGATGTTTGATGGGATGCTAAAAGGTCAAAGTCACGAGTTTTACAAAACAATACATTCCAGAGGTTCAGGATGACTACTATTGGGCACTGTGTGTGTATGTGTGTGTATATGTGTGTGTGTGTATATGTGTGTGTGAGAGAGAGAGAGACTTGTTCAATAGAACTAATAGAATTAAAAACTTTGACAGACTTCATTCCCAGTGAGAACTTATAGGATTATTAGGAACAGCAGATGAAAAACACAGTATTAGGGGAAAAGAAAAAAAAGACACACACTTCTCCTTTTTTTATTACTCGATTAAGGACTCAGTTCAGCCTCACAGACGAGGGAGGTCTGCGGTTCACTAGAGGAGCACTCGGGTTTACTCAACCTCCTTGATGGGCTGATCAAAAGAGATAAATATTGCACATAATAACTGCATGCCATTGAGTGGCTGGGAAATTGCGATGCAAAAATGCCGAGTTCCGGGTCGCCAAGGAAACGCTGCGGGCCGAGCGGAGGAGAGGGTGAATAGGGGATTAACCCCGTCCCAGTGGCTCTCAATGCAGCCCCCTGCCGAGAGCCAAGAGCCCATTCCCATGTGCTGCCCTTTATTCCTGTCATTCAAGAGTCAATAGGCAACCCCTCCTCAAACACACACACACACACACACACACACACAGAGAACATTATATTACTATATTTATGAGGTATTTCCATTGATTTCTACATTATCCATGTTAAATGATGCAATGCCTACACCTTCACCTCAATATCTAATCTAATCATTTGGCTTTTTTCAATTTAAAGCCACTTTTCTTCCTAGCAAGTGTCAAAGTATTAAATGATCATGTCATAGGCATTCTTAGCATGACTATCACTACAGATATAAGCAAAACTTGCTAACTCAATATTGACGCATCTAGGTGTATTGTAATCTATTGAAACCTAATTCATTAGCATTTCATGTGTAGTGTTATACTGGAACCTGGTTCTTAACTGGAACGTTTGAGGGTCAGTGTTATTGGCTAGTTCCAATAAAGATTGGAATAGACGATCATATTGATGCTAGTGGGATATGTGGCGTGAAGAAGAGACTAAACCTGTGCTGAGATCAGGATTAATGATCCATATATTATACCTGCACATATTGTCCTTGCTTAAAGCTAAACAATCTCTCTCTCTTTCTCTCTCTCTCTCTCTCTCACTCTGTCTCTCTCTTTCTCTCTCACTCTCTCTCTTTCTCTCTCTCTCTCACTCTGTCTCTCTCTCTCTCTTACTCTCTCTCTATCTCTGTCTCTCTCTCTCTCTCACACACACACACACACACACAATTAAAATACCAACTCAGACTCACACCCTTTAGGATTAACTGGCTGGCTTTTTTATTTTCAGCATGAGTCCACGGTGCATCCCATGCAAGCTCATTCTCAGACTCCGAATTGATCTCTTTCTCTCATTAATTCCTCTTTCCCCATCCTCCTCCTCCTACTCTTCGACACGCACGAACGCTCATTCTCGCAGACTTAAACACACACTCATTAAAACACAACGAGCAGCTCTCATTATGAGGGCGGGCTGGGGCTTTTCTTTACATGTTTAAAAAATGCTCCCACTTCACCTTCCTGAAGGGCCATATCATCAGACCTCTCACCCTGACACACACACACACACACACACTCAGCAGAAGATAGACACTTGATAAGTGCACTCAGCTCAGCTCTGATCTTTTGTTATCAGCTCTGGTCAATACTCAAAGCTCAAGCGTGGACGTTTGTGTGAACCATTTAAACAGGACACTTGTCTTTTTTTCTATTTTCCTTATCTATGAAGTGAGCGTCCAGCAGGGGGCAGTAGCAGCTGGCTTCCTCTCTCACTAACCCATGAACTTGTTTATGAGCACTTTCTCCTTGTGTTCTTTCCCCCTCAGAACATCACTGGCCACTGTGGTGTGTTGTGGTGGAGTGTGGCGTGGCTTATTTTTCCGTTTTTGCACTGACGCTTGACGTTTTTCAGTCGGGTTTGATGAAGAGGGAGGGCTTGAGATTTCCCGGATCGGACTGAAGATGTGCCCCTGTGTTAGACTGACTCTCTTGAGCCTTAGCTCAGGCATTTAGGGTGATTTATAGCAGGGCTTTTCAAACCTTTTTGCAGCTAGAGGACCCTTGAAAATAAATCACTGATGAATTTCTGATAGGATAGAAACACTGATGAATAGAAATTCTGATCTGGAGGCCATGGGGCCATTTTGTTCAACAATTACACTTTAAAAAATATATCGATATAAAACATTTTCCAAACAATTATGACTGGAATTCAGCTGAAATTCACCATTGTCCCTTTTTTTACATAAACCATTAAACAATTTCATATTGTAACAATATAACTGTAAATAAACGATTATGTAAAGATTTTAAAGGTTCTTCAGTGGTTCCTGTCCTGGTGGAACCCTCACAGCTTCTGTATGGAAAGCCTCTAAACACAGGCTTCAAACAGAACCATTTTATTAGGATTAATAAGTGGTCATTATTTAAAAATATTAATAATATATATATATATTTTAAATCTGGGTGTCTTAAGGTTCGGTTGCGTATAACCACAGGTTTGACCGATATGTATTTAGGACATAGACATCATTTTGTGACATGAATATATATACATGTTGCGTTGTGCCCACGTATTTGAGACATGGTGTGTGTGTGTGTGTGTGTGTGTGTGTGCTGCAGCTGTGGAATGCTGTGATCTGAGGCAGGCTGTTGCTTGCTATGAAAATATTATTGCAAGTGTTTATTATTACGACAGTGTGAAACAGTGGGAGTGTTGTATGTGGTACAGGCTGAGTGCAAAGTGGTGTAGACCTGGTGTGTGTGTGTGTGTGTATGTGAGGGAGTCTTGCTCTTGCCCCTATGTTCCCACATTCCAGCCCCCAGCCCGGTGCAGGGCATTGTGGGTAGGCCTATTGGAGTTGATTAGTTCCGGCTGAATCTCGGATAGAGTTCTGACAGGCTGAAGAAACGAGTGCACAGCATGATCCCCCCTCTTCTACACACACACACACACACACACACACACTCCCCCCTGCCATGTCGCACACACAATAGAGCCAGCATGACAAGAACTTTTTAAAACACTCCATACTCTCAGCTCCTCTCTCTCTCTCTCTCTCTCTCTCTCTCACTCTCTCTTACACACACAAACACACACACACTACATCACAGTAGGCTTTAGCTTGATAAGAGCTTTGAAAGTGCTCTTCTAAAGCAAAAGGAGCTGCTCTTTGATGCTCTTCGCTCATATCATATCATTCATTCACAGCCAGCGCAGGAACTCGATGACAATAAAAAAGGATGAAAAGGACGCGGAAATAATCATATTTACTTCATAAAAAAACTCTATAGGCTCTGTTCTGGTCTGGAGGTGCATACTGCTTGCTAAAGGTTTTTGGGAATTAATTTAAAAACAACAACAACAACAACAACAATAAAAAATAATAATAATAACAATAATAATAATAATAATAATAATAATAATAATAATTATTATTATTATTATTATTATTATTATTATTATTATTATTATTATTATTATACTCTGTAGTTAACCAGAACAATACACAGATTTTTTTTGCTTTAATATGACATCAATGTCACTAATAATAATAATAATAATAATAATAATAATAATAATAATAATAATAATAATAGAAAAATCACAAGTGGAAACACAAAAGAATTAAAATGAATTCACACAAATACTTTGTATACAAGGTAATAAATCCAGGTAATAAAACTGAAGATAAATAATTTTAATAATCTGAATAATCTAATAATCAGTTTTAATATAATGCACTTTAAATATAGTAAGCATGAGAACTAATAAACTAATAATAACAGGAAGACGAAGACATAAAAATGGCCAAAAAACAAATCTCAAATACAAAGCTCAGTTAAACTTGCCTGCCAGCAGTCCAGCAGTTTCTCAACATCTGGGGGTTTTATTAGGGTTTACACGTGTGTTCACAAATCACAACTCCAGTTTTTAGGCTTATGAGCAATTCCAAAGCAGAAAAACACACAGGCAATCACGTTACCTACATGCAGCTCCAGTGTATTTCAACATAATATCTATCCAGCTCTTCTGGAGTGTGTGTGTGTGTGTGTGTGTGTGTTTGATTCTGTGTGACAGTCCGGGATTTCATCATGCACCAAGCGAAAGAACAGAAAAGTGCTGCTTTTAATCCTGACAGATGTTGGGAGTCTAAGGGCAGATGTTGATAAGAGGTCAGAATGCTCTCCCAAAGCTGTTGTCATTGACGTTTATTCAGTTTTTCAACACTGGAGCAGTTCATTACACAGCAGTTTGAGTTACTTGGTCAGTCAGGTGTGTTCAACATCTGTGTTCTACATCTGTCCTTACACCTCTGATGTAGCTGAGTTTTGAGTAAACAAACAAGGTGTAGGGTAATTCCTTGAACTTGACTCAAGTTCAAGCAAATTCTGGTCCCTAGTAATAGATAGATAGATAGATAGATAGATAGATAGATAGATAGATAGATAGATAGATAGATAGATAGATAGATAGATAGATAGATAGATAGATAGATAGATAGATAGATAGATAGATAGATAGATAGATAGATAGATAGACAATACACAGATTTTTTTTGCTTTAATATGTCATCAATATCACTAATAATAATAATAATAATAATAAGAAGAAGAAGAAGAAGAAGAAGAAGAAGAAGAAAATGCTGGAATATTCTTTGAGTATGAGTTACATTAAAGTATAAGTGTAAATTCTGTACACATGACTGGAAAAACCCAAAATTCCTGTCAGAGTGTGCTGAGTGGCTCCACACAACCACAGCGCTCAGTTCCACAGCCCACCATTCACACTGTGAACTCCTTCAGAGCTTTTTTATTCTTCACCTCTCTGCTCTCTTTCACCCCTCTCTCCCTCTGTTCTCCCTCTGTTCTCCCTCTGTTCTCCCTCATTCTCTCTCCCTCTACACACATAATTGATTAAGGGCTGTTTCCATAAATCAATTTGGGACGGACATCAGTCAGTGGTGAATGAGGGGAGCCCCCCTCAGGGCATGCAGTATTAATCTGACCCAGCAGGCTCTTCTCTTCCCAAAAACTCTGGCACTCACACACACAAATGCCAAAAACACACACTCTCACTCTCTCTCTCTCTCTCTCTCTCTCTCTCACACACACACACAGTATCACGCTTGCTTGTCATCCTGGGGAAAAAACCCCAGACAGGAGTATAAAAAGCATGGCTTAAGCTTGATGCTAAAAACTGGTGATGGTGGAACAGAAGGGGGCTTGGCACCTCGACAGGAGTATGATCACCAAAATAAAACCCCAACAACAACAAAAAAACACAGCAGCATGACGGGGTCTGAATTCATATTGATCTGGCTCTCATAAAATAACTAACACCGAGCTTATTGTGCTAGAAGGCGCCACGGCTGAGTTTACTGCGTCCAAGTGGACTTTGATAGACAGCGTCTTTTTTTTTTTTTGGAAAGCATCTGGAAATATGCGGCATAAACAGCTCCAGAAACTCACGCTGTTTCTTTGATTTACGGTGCCTTTGTTCTTGTTTGCTTCATTCCTTCGTCTCACGTCCCTCTCACCTTTACCCCCCCCCCAACCCACACACCCCCATCTCTCTTTTTCTCTTTCTTTCTCTCAGCCTGGAGGCACAGAAAGCTGTGCGGTGTTTCAAAACAGTTTGTCTTGTCGAACGCTGCAGAGCCAGGGGCACAGCTGAAGCCAATTGCGAGCCCTTCCTGTGAGGTCACTAGGGGTCACGCCGATGGGGCTCACGCCCAATGATCCACTTCACTAATGCACACGTAGTCGCTCAGGCACATCTGGATCTTATCTCATGGCCGGAGCACGTCTCGGAGAGTCTGCAGGTATGCGGCAGGCTTAGTGAGGCAGAGGGCCAAGGGGTCACACACACTCACACACCCTGCAGTGTCAAAGCCAGGGCCTGAGGTGTGTCAGAGCGCACATGCACATGGCGACGGGACGACTTTCTTCCTCACGCTCCTCTTCCTCACAGGCGTAGGAGGAGCAGGTGAGAGGGAGATGAAAGGCGGCTCCGGGGCTTTGAAGGCCGCGCCAGCGAAACAGTAAAGCCGGCATACTTTTAACGATCGTGACTAACGAGCTGCAGCCCTACATACACACACACACACACACACATGGTCTGAACACACTCACCAACTCCCATATGCAATCAACAGCGAATAATTCCTTACAGATGAACTCTTATCTGTCAGTCTTATGTGTGCACACACTTCTATATCATATACTGTATGTAGAATTGGATAAGGACAGGGGGCGTGGCCTACACACCGTTTAATTACGATCCTCCAATCAGATCTAACACGAGTCACGTTTTTAGTTTTAGTGCAGATTTTGTTGCCACACAAATAAAGGTGAAAATTTATCATCAGGTTTTGGATTGTCACCTGCTCTGAGACCCTGGACCTGTTATTTATTATTCCTTTAGCAAAGTCGTGTGTAATGGTTTTTCATAATCCAAACTGATCGATATGCTCATGCTAGGTTTTCGTTTTGCTAAAGCTAAAGCATACAGAACAGGTGATTTGCATGTACCGACACCCCCGAAACTCCTTAAAAAGGCAACGCTCACAGAGAGCTGGAACATGAAAACAGTGCAGCGTGCGCTAAATCTTCCAGTAACGCAGCTCAGACACTGCAGTGCGGCAGCTACCGCAGACACACTCTAACTCTTTCTCCTTTTTATAGGTAGCCATTACTTTCATCCTAATTGAATGGCTAGTCTTATTTGTCTTAATTTATGGATTTGCATTGAACTGCTTGCCCTTTTACATTTTCAACATGAAATGATTTGAGTTTCTTCTTCAATTATGCAAATTAAACTCACATTCCTGAGTGCCCTGATATGTAAACGTGCGCTGTTGTGTAATGAATGTTTTTCAGGATTTTTATCGATTGCTTGTGTAAACGATCCTGCCAACGATTTAGGAATAAACGTGTTTGATAAACGAGGCCCAACATCAGGACAAATCCACTTCTACTCCACCGTACACATGTTTCCACTTGCAGAGCCACGGATGTGAACTTCCTCTTCCTCGGCATCGTTTTTCATGTTCATACTGGACCCGTGATCGCACACCTGTAATTATTAACCCCCCCCACACACCTTTAACTTTAATTACAATCACACACTTATCCAGAACTTTCCTCACATTTTTACACGCTCACCCAGTTCATCGTTGTTCCAGGCGTTGTGTGCACCTGAGCCATTAAAGTGAAGTGTTTCATGCCAGGAAAAGTCATTTGCACACACACACACACACACACACACACATATACATATAGCCACGGGTCCAAAGCTAGCCAACGACACCTACCTTACCGCCCCCTCACAGCTCCAACCAACAGCGGCTTTGGCAGGGCTGTAAAAGGCACATCTGGAAAGACATTCTCTCTCTCTCTCTCTCTTTCACTCATGCGGTAAATGCCACGCCACAAAAAAAACTCTCATAAGCAGCTACAAACACAGTAATACCAGCGTCAGCCGAAGTGAGACGTCCTAACGAGCAGGCGTGTTGCCAGAGAAAGTGATACACGAAAGAGATCACATGTTGGGCAGCCATATTGGCTCGAAAATAAAAGTTCTAAAGTGTTTCACAGATCTGACCGTCCACTAACAGGAGTGTTTCAGTGTGAAGCTGTTACTTTAACATGGATGAAGTGACATTAGTGAGGTTTTTACTCTGATCACGCAAGACAAAGCTTGTTCCCATGACCTGGACTTTACAAGTATTAACACCAAACAAACATAAAGTTAGGTTCCTTTGTCGTCTAATCCTGCCCTTAAACTCCTGCCCTTAA